>NC_052153.1:88486416-88776900 GCF_902713615.1 Scyliorhinus canicula | reverse complement strand
CACCCCCCCACTCCACACAGACACACACACCTCCACACACACACACACGCCACACACACACCTCCACACACACACACACACACACACGCCACACACACACCTCCACACACACACACACCCACACACACCCCCCCCCACACACCACCCCCACTCTTTCCACACACACCCCCATTCCACCACACACATCCCCACCCCCCCCCCCACTCCACACATGCACACCCCCCTCCCCACCAACTGTGGCCATGCCGTCACTTCTCCTACAGCCACCCCACATCGAGACTACCTCTGCTCTGGCCGGCGTCAACCATCACAACTGGTTGACGGCATTAAATAGGTGGCTTAATTTACGCCAAATTGACCCCTGGTCACGGCGGGACTTTGGCCCATCCGGCCGGGAGAATTCGGGGAGCCCCGGGGCCCATAGCGTTGCGCCGGTCCCTGCCATTCTCCGAGGTGGGTGGCGCGATTCACGCCCGGGCGATTTTTGGGGGGCTGGAGAATTCAGAGGACGGTGGGGGCGGGATACACACCGACCCCCGGCGATTCTCCGACCCAGCGGACCCTGGTGTCCAGCAGACCTCTGAGTGCTGACTCTCTTGGATGTTTCTGCCTCCACCTGATGTGCATCAGCAACTGTGTGGTGCTCACCAGAGTGTACCACAGGAGCCTGTCCACTAATGTCACCCACTGAGGTGTGTGTCTCTGCGTTGTTGGAAGGTGGGGGTGGTGGCTGTGACGCCTCGCCGGTGGTCTCCTCTGAGGTCTCCTGGGAGGTGGTCTCTTGGGCCATGGGGAAGGGCGGGGGGACATCTCCGGATGGCCCGGCCCCATCAGACGGAGATCCTGCGAGAGAATTGACATGTGTCAGTGAGAGGGAAGGATTATTTTGTCTGACAAGAACAACTCACTTGAAACAGGTCATCTGGGTGGAAGGCCAGTGGATCCTCACCTCTGCGGCGGAGGCCTACTTCGCTGTCAGTGGCTTCTCTCTCCCAGGTCAACCCTGTGATCTTCAGGGCCCGGTCCTCAAATGGGGTGAGGACTCAGATCTCTGGTACTCTGCCGCCTGTCTTGGCCCTTTCACGCCTATTTTAAGCCAACTTATCTTGTGAGGACAGAGAGAGAACATTGTGAGCTGCACACTTGATGGATAGCGGGGTTCTATGTCAGGTGGCATGTGTGTGGGCACCGCAATTGGCCATGAAGAGGTTATGTTGGTCGGTGTTGGTATTGGTGGCCCTATTGCTGGCCCTCCGATCCCCTCGTGGGAACAGGATGTCCTGTCTCACATCCACTTGCCTGTCCAGGTCGGTATTGCCAAAGCGAGGAAGGGTTCTGCAAGCTGATTTGCTTGTGTGTTGACTTGGAGTTAGTGGTGACGGAGTGTTTAAAAGCAGCTCCCCCTTAATGGCAAGTTGCTGATGCGCAGGTCCGGTGAATCAGACAGCGAGACAGCCAGTGATGATGAGAAGCTCATAGAGGCTCATTTTAGGCATTAAGTGCTGTTAAATACAGGCCGTGACCTCGCCAACGCAGCCATCGGGAAACACCCCTCCAATACCACCCAAAATAACACTCCGTTAAATCACGTCCCCCACCTGCTCCAGGTTTTTTGTTCTTTCTACTTGCTATGTGCAAAATCTTTAACTGAGCTGCCACTGAGTTAGGGAGAGCAGTAAAAAAGTAAGTGTGTTAAATGTGAACAAAGCTGAACTGATTAAAGAACTATCATTGTGATTATAACAGCACCATGTATGGTCTTACTTAAATGACAAATGGCTAAGCTGTCCCTAAGCTGTCAAATTGTGACCTTTTATCTTTTTGCTAAACTTGGCTACCCAATAACCATAGCACCTAGCCGATCTGGATCACTACAATGCAAATGTTTGTTTCCGTGCTATTGAAGCTTTCACAATTTGTATTTGTGAAGAATAGTATACAATTTAAATAACCTAAAATAATCACTTGCGCACAAGCAGGAAAGGAACTGTTTAATTGCTGGCTGAAATGAATTTGGAGGCCGACCCATTTTCTCCTGTGATTTGCATTTGAAAAGATTTATTCCTAACACACCAACATAGAATCAAATAAATTTTAAGCACAGAAGAAGGCCATTTGGCCTGTTGTGACTGTGTTGGCTCTTTATAAAAGCAGTTGTCCTTCGTACTCCATCCCTGCTTTTTGTCTCTAACTCAATTGTCATCCTCAAGTATCGGTTCAACTACTTAAAAAAAATTATTACAGGGCGCAATCTACCTGAATGGGAACAGAGTCCTGTAGTGCGCGTGTTTAGCTGGGTGTTTCCGGCACTTGGAGCGGCCACTCGAATGGGCATTCAGGTACATCAGGGGCCTCAAAGGGAACTCGCAGCCAAAGCTGCACTTAGTCCTGTTTTCTGCACTGAGGAGCCCCACTCGCTGGAACTCCTCAATGCAGGACGCTATTTTTAAATGATGTCCTCATCTCTCCACTGCACCCCCTCCAACCCCAACGCGATCGCTGAAACCACCCCCCCCCCCCCAAGCCCCAACTCACCAATAAGGGGTCCGCAGGTCCTAATGTCCTGTTACCATACTTTATCTCTTTATTGCCACTCCTTTCTGTCATCTATCCGACCTATTGTTAAATTTCGCCATGAAATCTGCTTCAATCAGAACTATCGTTCATGCATTCCACAGCCTCATAACATTCTGTCTTTTTTTGTTAAGGTTTATCCCTCTCTCCATTTTGACTTTGTTGTATTTAGTTTTATATTTACATCCCCTAATCGTAGAACCTTTTAATCATTACCACCTACCCTGTCCCATCCTTTATTAATTTAAACACCTCAAAGTAGCTCAATAATTCCTTATTTTCTAACTAAAATAGATTTAATTTTTCCCAGATTTCCTTGTTTTTGTGTTCTCTCATGCCAGGCATCATCCATTTACCCGTTTTAATGCCTTAACATCCTTGCTGTATTTTAGAGCCAGCATTTTCACAAAGTACTCCCAACTGTGATCTTACAAAGGTTTTTATATAGTGTTGTGTAATATAGCTCTGGGTTTTGTAGAGGAGACAAACCAGCTGAAATGTGCTTTATTTACAAGAGTTTTACACAATGTTTTAAAATGTCTGCTCCATGCTCACAGCTCTGGCTTTTCTCGAGTTCTTTCTCGAGTTCACATCCAGGATTAACTAATCAAGCACAATGAGCATCAATAGTAAACAGACTCACATAATCAAACACAGAACAATTGTGCACTACAAATAATCTCACCATCATGTCTCTACTTTCATAATGCTAGCCCTTGCCATGAAACTTAGTATTCTATTATATTTTTTGTCCTTGTAACTTGAAGTGCTATTTTTAATGTCTTGTCAACCAGCTGAGCTAAACTTGCCCCCCTTTTCAACATGTATACTCTTCTACAAATAACCACGTCATTGATGTACACAGTGAACAGAACAGGAGCTTATAGTATATTTGCTTCCATTCACTCCGGTATGCTGTCCTTACTCCTACTCTCTGCTCCATCTCTTCTAGCCAGCTATAATCCAATTTGATCCAACCCCATAATTCTGTGTTTCACAATCTTCTCCCAATAGTTTTCTGTGTGTTAGCTTGTTAGAGATATTTTGAAACCCCTGCAGACCTCATGTACTACAAATCCCCATCCAATATGATCACCTCAAAGAGTTCTTATAACATTTGGGCGAGATGATCTTCCTTTCTAAAATAATAATAATCTTTATTGTCACAAGTAGGCTTACATTAACACTGCAATGAAGGTACTGTGGAAAGCCCCTCGTCGCCACATTCCAGCACCTGCTCGGATACACACAGGGAAAATTCAGAATGTCCAAATTTCCTAACAGCACGTCTTTCGGGACTTGTGGGAGGAAACCAGAGATCCCGGAGGAAACCCACGCAGACACAGTGAGAACGTGCAGACTCCACACAGACAGTGACCCAAGCTGGAATCGAACCTGGGATCCTGGCGCTGTGAAGCAACAGTGCTAACCACTGTTCCAACGTGCCGCCATGAGATATGTCTTGGCTACTGCTAATTATTTTAACAACATCTAAATACTTAATCATTTCATTTTAATTAAAACCCCCAATATTTTCCCAATTACAGATATTAAACTGGCTGTAATTACTTGAAGTGGTTTTATCTCATTTTTTGGATTTGGTTCTTACATGGGCTACTTTCGAGCTCAGTTCAATTCCATTCACTACACATTCCAAAGATTAAATTGGGAATGTAAAGATTCAAATTTTAAATTAATATATTTTGATGTGCACATATTGGTCTGGATTCTCCCAAAATGGGACGGTGTCCCCACGCCAGCATACAAACGGTGGAGTTTTACTCTGGAAATTCCGAGAAACAAGTTGAGCTAATTCAGTGCCCTGCAGGGGGCTAGCAGGGATCCGGAGTAAATCACGCAGCTTTAGCTGCGGATTGGGGCCCCCACAGATCCGGTTTGGAGTCCGCACATGTGCATGGCGGTGGCCTCCAGCGACTATGCCGAGCTCTTTCACGGACTTGGACCACGGAGCCACACACAGAAAGGAGACCCCCCTGCCCCCCCACAATTGGCCTCGCGCCCGATCATCAAACTGAGCGGATCTAACCCCCGGCCACCTATATGCCCCGTCCCGGTGTCCGATCCCCCTGCCCCCAACCACTGTGGCCGTGGACTGACGCCGCAGCCGCTACCCCAGCATCCCGACCAGCAATAGGTGGTTAGTTCCACAGCGTTAGGAACTCGGCCGGTCGGGAGCGGAGGATCGCTGGGCTGGCCTCTGTTAATGAGCCCCCAGCTGCGCGACGTACTCCGCGGTCACGTCAATTTTTGGGTCCCGGAGAATCGCCGAAATAGCGCTGGGCCCGATTACGGTGTCAAACTGGAATCTCTGCCCCGGCGCCGGCTGAGATTTCGGTGCGGGGCTGCGGGGAATCCAGCCCATTGTATTCTAATGAATCAGATTAACCTTTGGTTGGCTTTATTTAAAATGTATTTTATGGGTTAATCTTTGACAAACTGCCTTCACTGAATATATCAGCGATCCCCTGTTGCACACGAACCACACATTATTGTATATTCTTCCAATACCCTTTGTCTAGAAGCACTCCTGGTTGTTTTCCAAATACTTTTATGTTGCCTGCTTCAATGATTTTCACCATTAATTTATTCCACACAACTCTGCTGAATTTCCCTTTTGATTCACAAGTTTTAATGTTTGTAATTTATGCCCTGGTATTTGAACCTTTCACCATGATACACAATTTTCCAAGAACAACGTCAGCCCATTTACAATCTTATAAATTTCAACCCAATGTTTTCTCTCTTGTAAATAAAGCAAGCTCAATGTTTCCACACAACGTAAGTTTTTGACACCTAGAATTGTTGTTTCTTGACTCTGTTCTTTCTCAAGGGCCTTACTATAATTAGGTGACCAGCACTGCACACAGTACCCAATACAGGCTGTCCATTTACCCACTAAGTTACTGGGCTGCATTGTAACCTTTCCTTATCTGTGATGTACTTCTCATGTCATTCAAGTGTTTATGTATCGAGTCTTTCCTACTCCCTATCCTCTTACTCTTTTAAAGGTATGTAATTCTTCATGTGATAAAAGTCAATTATTTATCTAAAAATTCATCTTTTTAAAAAGTCTTTCTGGTTAGATGTTAGTAAATGAATTTACCAGAATTGGCATTGACGGACTCTTTATAATTAACCTTCACACTTGATGTTATTTGATTTTCTTTGTATCTAGTTTGGAAATACTTGTCTAATTATTGATTGTGAACTCGAAAAATGTTAGCAAATAAAATGCAGTTTGCCTAGGTGGGTTTGTATCGATATAAGATGTTGCGCTCTCCTTTGAATGCAGAATTTGTCATTCCTCCTTGTCACCTGAGTCTATTATAACCCCAGACCTATAGTATATTGTAAAATGTCCTGTCTTTCTGTTGCACAGCATAAATCTACATAACTATCTTATGAATAATCAATAATCGGACAGCACCAATGGGAATGTTCAAAAAATGCAAATTGAATTTATAACATGTTCGTGAGTGTTCAAATCTTTCAGGCACTTTTATTATGTCCTTCAAATCATTATTCTTTACGCTTTTGATTGGGAAATCTAGTTGGGATCTCTTGCTAATTTTCTACCTATTTGAAGCATTGAAGAAAGTCCAATAATTGGAAGATCAAATGGATATGCAATTGAGGGAAGAGGTTGTATTATAAGGAGAGTATAAGTCACAGGAAGATGCAGGATGGGCTGGTGGAATAGAATGGGAGCTGGGCAATGAAATGTAGGAGGAAGGGTCAAATCAATAGATTGAAGAAATAGAAGTCAGGAGAAACCATGCCACTAATTGGAAAGAGATTTTGACTGCTCAGAGGCAAGACAACTGTATGATTAACAGAATGAGGGGTGACGAAACGCAGGACAAATACCTCCACGAAGGTCAAGGAGAAAAGATTGTGGATGAGTAGGAGCAAAGATGTGGTGTCAAGGAGACTTGATGCAATGCAAACAGTTTTTGTAGGGGAGTGAGAGAACCTAGTTTTGGAAAAAAAAGATCGGAGTGAAATATTAGGCCTGTGCAATAAACCAGTAAAGCCTAGAAGTGGTTATTTCTGCTCCTCTCCACTGGACAACTTGACCTGCAGCACTTGGCAGCTCTGAATCGATATAGAAATATTTTTTATGTGTTCTTGGGGACATTGGCAAGGTAGGTATTTATTGCCCAGTCCTAATTTCCCTTGAGAAGCTGGTGATGAGCTCGATCAGCAATAATAATAAGGTGGTTACAAGAGCTGGTCAGAGGTGGGGAATTCTTCTGTAACACACCTAATTTCCCAATGCCTGTCCGCCATCTACAATATAGGAGTATGATGGAATACTTTCCTCTTGTCTGGAACAGTGTCGGTCCAACAGAACTTAAGAAGTTTGACATGATCCAAAACAAAGCAGCCCGTTTGATTGGCACCCCAGCCACCACCTTAAATATTTACTTTCTCCAACACTGATGTACAGTGGCAGCAGTGTGTACCATCTACAAGGTGCACTGCAGAACTCACCAAGGCTCCTTCAAAAGCAACTTCTGAACATGTCACCTCTGCAACCTAGAAGAACAAAGGCAGCAGACGCATGGGAACACCAGCATCAGAAAGTTCCCCTTCAAGTTACGCACAATCCTGACTTGGAAATATAATGCCATTCCTTTACTGTCAAAATCCTAGACTCCCTCCATACATTCACTTTTTAAAAAAATGCACTTTTCTCATTATTCATCTTATCTTTCAAGAGCATGTCTATCTGTTGCTGGGTCAAAATACAAGTCTCCCTCCACTTTTTAAAAAACACACTTTTCTCATTATTCATCTTATCATTCAATATCAGGGGCTGGTTTGTCCAATAATGGGGCTATGTCCCCCATGCCAGCATAAAAACGCTGGCGTTTCACTCTGGACTTTCCTTAAGAAAGTCCTGAGTGATTCTCCCAGCTGCAGGGGGCTGGCAGGGCCCCGGAGTGGTTCTCGCTGATCTGGTTGCAGATACGGGGCCCCGTTCTTCCGGTCGGGAGTCCACGCATGCGCACGGCGATGGCCTGCAGTGGTCGTCCCATGGGACATGGCGGACTCGGACCACGGAGCGGCACCAGAAATGTAGGCCCCCCCGAGATCACGGGCGCCCGCAGATCTGTGATGCCCGATCGTTCCCCTGGCTGTCAGTGAGGCCCCCCCCCCCCCCCCCCCCCCCCCCCCACCAGGGTGGCCACGGATTGAGTCCGCAGCCACCACACGATGTTCCCGACGGACGATAGGTGGTTAGAACCATGCCATCGGGAACTCAGCCGGTTTCGCGCGGGGGAGGGGGCTCTGTCAATGGCTCCCTACCCGTGCCGCGTAGTTCGCACGTGGGCAATTCTCGCGGGAGCGGCGCCTGTCCAAATTTCCGGTTTGATGCCCATTCTCCGCCCCCCCCGCACCAAACGCGATTTTGGTATGGGAGCTCAGATAAGCCAGCCCCATGTCTATTTGTTTTATCCACCAGCTAAATGTTAAAGCAAACTAATTATTTAATACTTCTGCCATCTCTCGATCATGCTATTATCCTGTCTATCCTTAATGGCCCTATTCCTAGCCCAACCTTCATTTTTCTATTGATGTGCCTGTAAAATGTTTTACTATTATGTTTTATGTTCCTTGATAATTGAATTTCATAGTTCCTCTTTGCCTTTCTAATTGTTTCTGACTTCTCTCCTACTCACTTAATATTCTGCCTTATCATGTACTTCTGCAATTTACGTACTTAGTGTTTTCTTTTCTGTTTTGTCTACTCCAATGGCAATTTGCGCATAGCTTGGGCAATACCCTAAAGATTATTATTTCTGAAGTCCAAGTTTTAACATGGAAATTAACTCCTGATACATTTTTAGCACAACCTCTGCCCTGCTCTTACCTATGTTGTTTATTCCAATATAGACAACAGCAAATGGTTTTACCCCCTCTCTTTCCAGATTTCTCTCCACCTGTCATGAGATATCCTTTATCAAGACAGCAACTATGCAACACACCCTTTGGGATTCTTGTTCTTGGCTGTAGAGGGTGCTAACTATCCCCCTAATTATAGAGTGTCCTAGTGCTACCACATTTCTATTTTGCTCTTCCACCTGTGGACAGCCCTTGAGCTATGGTACTTTGGTCTGCGTTGTGGCTGCCCTCCCTGTTTGCAGGATCTCCTTCTCAGTCTCTCCTTAATTCCCGCTACCTAAAACCCTATCAGTCACACCATCCATTTCCTGAACCTGTGTTTTCCTCTTGGGTGTGACTACATTTTGGATAAAACCTTCCAGGAGTTTCTCTCCCTCTCTCATGCGTGTTATGGGCCAGGAGAACCCCAAAGTGTATCATGGAGTTCACCTGACCCGCAACTTTTAATATATTGTGGTATGGGGAGCACACGGCCCACACTACAGGTGTGCTAAAGCAGAAATGGAAATGTATTTTTTAAAGCAAAACAATGTTTATTCTACTAACTCAATTTAACCTTTTTAAAACATACAGTGAACATCTTAGCAGCCATCAATTCAAATACAATCCCCAAAGAATACAACACTAAGTAATCCTCACTAAATTCCCAAACAACATTCAGAAGACAAAAGACCTTTTTAACACAAAGCTTAGGCTTGAATTCACTATTGAGAGCAGTTACCACTTTAAAAATCCCAAATGAACATTCATAAACTTGCAGAGATTCATACACATCCTGCTGTGATTTCGGCTTTTCCAAAACTAAAATGAAACCAAACCCAGCCTGCAGCAAAAAGCCGAATGCGAAAGTAAAAAGCTGACACAGCCCAGCTCCACCCACTCGCTGACATCACTGCAGTAATAAACACTCATTTCTTAAAGGTACTCTCACTACAGATACTTATATACACACTCATTTATAAACACCCATTTCTTAAAGGTACTGTCACATGACAAGTGTCAACCAGCACTCCAGCTTGATGACTTTGAGTTGGAGAGATTCGAGATGGAGACATCTCCTGCGGATGCTTTTGCTTAAGACTGTCTCACCATTCACTAACTCCCACATTCTGCAGTCCAGAAACACAACCTGCTTTGCCTTATTTTTTTTTGTTGCCTTATTTGCCTTATAGACCAGCCTTATTTTAGTTAGTTAATTAGTTGAAGTCTTTATTGAATGATTATTTGACATGATTATTAACTAATAGAACTGTTCAGCCACTATTGATAGGTCAGAGCTTAGCATGGTTTCCATATCCTGGAAAGATATTGACTTGAGTTGTGAAGAAAATATCATGAGCATAAATAGATTTTTGTGAAAATGTGGTGGGCATGTTGCGTACGTAGATGTTAGAACGTGTCGGTGCCAGAACACTATCCTTCAGAAGATTGTTGTTGGAGTGCTGTTTTTTTGGTTCAGTGGTGAGAGGGAAAGTCGCCATAATTTCCTCTGGGTGGCAGGAGGGTGAACACACGCAATCTTCCATTTTTCAGCTCATTAATTATGCATCTGCCAGGAGCTTGGTGAATCTTGTGGGAGGCAGGTAGGTAGCTGCCTATCCCACTGTTACCTCATGGGGCCGGAGGTCCTGCAGCCATATTTAAATGATACTTGGACATTGCAGACCAAGAGCTCAAAACTACTCTGACAAGAGTCCTTGCAGCCACAGCTCATGCTGGGAGAAGCTGGCAGATGTTAGCAAACACATCCCAAAACATACAAGGGCAGTTTTAGCATTGACTTTTGATCATCTCTAGACAAGAGCACTGTTGGCGATATACCCATGGTTGGGCCAATCGTACTGTGGCAATGTTCCATGTTAGCCAGCCTTTTTACCTTCTAAAGGCCCTACTGCCTCTTGCTGCTCAGGCCCTTACTCCTCCTGGCCCTGTGCCAACCTGTGCTGGGCCCTCGTTCTCCTCATCAGGATGAGAATTATTACCAGCAGGTTGCATGCAGTTTGCATCATCGATGCCTCAGTGGATGTGTGAAAAAATTAAATTAATACATTTAGTGAGCAAGTCTCCCTCCATCTTCAAGCTAGGAGACAATTGTTAAACCCTTCATCTGGCCTCCATCTGGACATGGCAGCCCCACCCCAATTCCTTCCAGGTAAGGACATCCTGGAGTACTAGAGATGGGTGTTCCTCCCATTCCATAGAATCCATGGAATTCCTAGAGTCCAGAAAGAGATCATTCAGCACATTGAGTCTGCACCAACCCTTTGAAAGAGCACTCTATCTGGGCCCACTCCCCCGCCCTAACCCTGTAACCCCACCTGACCTGCAGCTCTTTGTACTGTTTGCACATGAATATGTAGAGAGACATTTCTCTTTGACCAGTGTCAGAGTGGAGATTTAAAAAGAGCGGGAGCTGTGAGTCAGAGTGAAGATTAAAAAGAACAGGAGCTGAGAGTGAGGGCAGAGATTTAAAAAGATGCGAGCTGAGAGTCAGAGCAGAGATTAAAAAGAGTGGGAGCTAAGAGTCAGAGCAGAGATTAAAAAGAGCGGGAGCTGAGAGTCAGAGCAGAGATTAAAAAGAGCGGGACCTGAGCGTCAGAACGGAAATTAAAAAGAGTGGGTGCTGAGAGTCAGAGCAGGGATTTAAGAAGAGCGGGTGCTGAGAGTCAGAGCAGGGATTTAAAAAGAGCGGGAGCTGAGAGTCAGAGCGGAGATTAAAAAGAGTGGGATCTGAGAGTCAGAGCGGAGATTAAAAAGAGTGGGATCTGAGAGTCAGAGCGGAGATTAAAAAGAGTGGGATCTGAGAGTCAGAGCGGAGATTAAAAAGAGTGGGAGCTGAGAGTCAGAGCGGAGATTAAAAAGAGTAGGAGCTGAGAGTCAGAGCGGAGATTAAAAAGAGTGCGATGTGAGAGGGTCCCACAGGACAATAGGCTGAGTTTGAAAAATAATCTAGGAGTGACGTCATAGAAAAACAGTAAATTCATTGGCTGGTAAGTAACTGCTAATTTGCATTACCTGTTCTAAAATGATTTCAGATTAAAGGTCAGTATGTTACAGATTAGAAAGACTAGAAAACAGCTGGAAATTTAAAATTAAAAAATAATAACTAATTAAATAAAATAGAGATTCAGGGCCAGGTGATATGTTTTACCTGCATGGTGTGGTAGCTGGTGGACCCCTTGTGGTTCCTGGTGAACATATCTGTAGCAAGTGTTGGTTGCTTGAGGCCATGGAAAGGAGGGTGTGACTATGATGAGGTGGAGTCCAGGAGGTAATGTTGCAGGAGCCAGAGACCTTGTCCTTGTCCAACTGGTTTGAGATTCCTGCTCCCTGTGTGGATGAGAGCAGCGACTGTGCAGATTATGAGCAGACTGACCACAGCACCGTGGTAGAGGGAGCCATTCAAGTGGGGATGGGAAAAGAAGTGTAGCCGTAATCGGGGATTGTACAGTTAGGGGCATAGGCACTCTTCTCTGTGACCAGGATCGTTGTCCAGAAAATTGTGTTGCCTACCTGGTACTAGGGTTCGGAATATATCAGGCGCAATTTAACTAAATGGGAACAAAGTCCCATAGTGAGTGCGCTTAGCCGCATGTTTCCTGGTGGTCACAGTCCCGAGAAACATCCCACAATTTAATGCACCCCCGGTGAGATAGAGGGGGTCTCAGCGAGGAACGTGCGGCTGAGGCCGCGCATAGCCCCATTTTCTACACTGAGGAGCTCTGCTCGGTGGGACTCCTTGGTGTAGGCATCCCAAGTTTTGGAGCCCCCGATGCAACCCTGACGCCCACATTCCATACGATAGATCTCGCAAGGCGTTGCGAGTTGGGTAGATCCTAGGAGCCGGGTCTTGTGGCAGTACTGCAGAACCTTGGTGTAATCTATTGGGTGTGCAATTGCTCAACTCTAGTCTATCACATGTAGCTTCAGTTTTTTACCATGTTTGCCTACGTCACTGGATTGACAACTGATTTTTAGGTAATCTTGGCATTTCTCCTCTCATGGTCTTCCACACACCTCTTTTGAACTTCACAAGGACCATGCAGTGGCAATACTGTCATGCACTGATATATCTATGTCAAGTAGATTGGTGAGAACGAGGTTGAGTAGGTATTTCCCCTTGTGTTTATTCTCTCAGCACCTGCCAGACCTAGTTTGGCAGCTATCTCCTTGAGGACTCGACTAGCTTGATCAGTAGTGTTGCTACTGAGCTCCTCTTGGTGATGGCCATTGAAGTCCCTGATCCAGAGTATAATCTGTGGCTGTACTATCCTCGGTGCCCCTTTCTAATCTGTGTTGATCATGGATGAATATTGATTCATCATCTAAAGGATGTAAGTTTCCTGGTTTCTCTTTATATACCTGGGGGTGCAGGCTGCGCGGGATTGGGGGGGGGTCTCCGTAGGTGCAACATTTCTAGTTTGGTGGGGAGGGTGAAAGCTGATCTGGCAAGGTGGGATGGTCTCCCTCTGTCACTGGCGGGTTAGGTATAGGCGGTTAAAATGAATGTGCTGCCGCAATTCCTATTTATTTATTTTTCAATGCCTAGGGCAGCATGATGGCGCAGTGGGTTAGCCCTGCTGCCTCACGGTGCCGAGGTCCCAGGTTCGATCCCGGCTCTGGGTCACTGTCCGTGTGGAGTTTGCACATTCTCCCCGTGTCTGCGTGGGTTTCGCCCCCAAAACCCAAAAATTTGCAGGGTAGGTGGATTGGCCACACAAAATTGCCCCTTAATTGGAAAAAATAAATTGGGTACTCTAAATTAAAAAAAATATATATTTTCAATGCCTGCTGATTTTCTTGCCAAAAGTATTTTTTGGAGAGATTAAAGGGGTGATTACCTCATTCATATGAGGAGGGAAGGTTGCCATAATTGAAAAGGTGCTACTACAGAGAGGAAGGCAGGCAGAGGGTTTGGGTCTTCCGAACCTGATGTATTATTACTAGGCGTCGAATGTGGAGAAGGCACGGAGCTGGGTCAGAGAGGTTGACTCCCAATGGGTCAGAATTTGTGCACAGGAAAGTTTGGGTTGGGGGTCGGGATTGAAGGCGCCAGCACCAGCCCCGGGGAGATACTCAGGGAGTCCAGCCGTAATAGCTTCATTGAGAATATGGAGGCAGTTTCGACAGCATTGTGGGTTGGGGGTCGGATCAAGGAAAATGTCGATTCAGGGGAACCATGGGTGCGATTCTCCGACCCCCACGCCCGATGGGAGAATCGCGGGAGTGCCGGGCAATTCCCGCCACGACATGGCACCCGCACGCGATTCTCCTACTCCCCCCAAAACGACGTGCCGCGTTTCACGACAGGCCGCTCGGAGAATCGGCGCTCGCCGTTTCTAACAGGCGAGCGGCGATACTCCGGCCCAGATGGGCCGAGCGGCCTGTCCAATCCGACGGATTCATTCCGGCGCCAGCCACACCTGGTCACTGCCGGCGTGAACAGCGCGCGAACACTGCGTGTGTGGCCTGTTGGGGTGGGAGGGAGGATCGAGCACCTGGGGGGGGTCTGGCCCGCGATCGGTGGCCACCGATCGGCAGGCCGGCATCTCTCAAGGACGCACTCTTTACCTCTGCCGCCCCGCAAGATCAATCCTCCATTGAGGACGGCAACCGCGCATGTTTGGGTTGGCGCCTGCCAACCTGCGCATGCACGGGTGATGTCATTTAAGCGCCGCCGGCCGCGTCATTTACGTGGCGCCGCTTTGACGCAGCGCCAAGGCCCGGCGCGCGTAATTGACACGCGTAATTGACACCCCCCTGGGGTGCGTGTGAAACTGGACCTGGGCCTTCGGGCCACCATATTTGGGGTGTCTGACCAGCCATGGTTGGAAACGGGCACGGAGGCAAATATTGTAGCCTTCGCCTCGTTGATCGCCCAAAGCGGATCCTGTTCGGGTGGAGATCCACCTCCCCACCCTGTGTCCTGGCGTGGCGGGGGGACCTGCTGGAATTCTTAATGCTTAAACTTGAACTGAAGGGAAGGATGGAGGGGTTCTACAGTTCATGGGCGTTATTCATTATGCACTTTTAAGAATTGGATCACATCGAACATTCGGGGGAGTTGGGGGCTGGGAAGGTTGGGGGGAGGGGGACTATATGTCTTAATGGTGACTATGGTGATTCCTGATTCCTTTTTGTCATTTGTTTATGTTAACATGCGGGCCAATGTCTGGGGTTTGGTGGGAGGATGGGATCGTTGTTATTGATATGGGAATGACATTACATTCGTTACTGATTATTGTTTATTGTTGGGTGTAAATTTGGGAGAAAATGTGAAAAAGGTGAATTAAAAATATTTTTAATAAAATGTTTCCTGGCATCTTTCCGTCCAGGAGATACTCGACACGGGCTCAAAATCTGAAGAGAATCAAAAAATATGATTCTCTCCGGTGTGATTGCCTTTTGGAATTTTTACCCCCTCCCCTGCTCACTGTAACTTGGTGCTGCAGAGGGAGATCTGGACCCAGAGGAGATGGAGGAGCATCACATCTCCTAAGGTGAAGAGGAGGTTGAGAGAGGCAGCGAGGAGAAACCGACGGAGGAGGAGGAAGGACTTCATGCCATGGCCGGGACTCACTTGGGCCGTTGGACTTGGGACGCCCTCATAGCCTCTGGGTTAGAGGACGAGCAGAACTCTGGGGCAGTTTGCTGAGAAATCCCCTTGGAGGCGGGAGGGGTGGGTGAAGTGGTATGGTGAGAGACTGCAGGTAGCAGACCCATCCTGACCGTGCGAAGAAGGACATTCAACTTCTTTCTACACTGCTGCCCCATCCCCATCTGGAGAGTCTTGGCACACACCAAGGCAGCTATTGACTCCCAGGCGGGGGTGAAAACCCTGTTGGTGGGCCGCCTCCCGGATTGCGGGTATAGGAATTTCTGCTCCTAGTGCACGCCATCCAGGAGTCTGGTCAAGGCTCCCTCCATGAAACGTGCTACTGGCTTTGTGCTGCCACCCCCTCTCATGGATCTGGAACAAGTATTGGGCAGTGCTGGGGAGGCATTTCTATGGAGCTCCCTAGTGATTGCCGTGATTACATTTTACCAGGGCAAACGAATCAGCGGGAGAATGCCAAGAGCGTGACGTGATTCTCTTGGGGGAGAAAGCTTTTCTTGTTGGGCGTAAAGTGGGATTAACTCCATTTTTCTCAGCAGCACTGACACTTTGCCATTTTTTGGGAAGATTCTGCCCTTGCCTGTGCTTGACCTGAAACCCTGAGATTGCATGCGATCTGGAGTCATTGTTGAGCATTCACAGGGCAACTTCCTCCCATCTGTATTACCTTTCTGCTACTATCTTTGGTGAATCTGTCCTTCTGTGGGACAGGACATAACCAACAGGATGATGAAGGGCTGATAAATAGACCCTGAGTATAAATATCGCGATCTGTTGCTTGACTAGGCTTTGCTAACCAAGACATTGGTAAGGCCAAAGTTGAACTATTGCTTCACATTCTTGACACTCCATTATAGGAAGGACTTTGGGCACTGAAAATGATACCGTGAAGATTTACTATTGACATAGAATGATAATAGCACAAAAGGAGGCCAATCAGCCCGTTGTACCCATGCTGACTCTCCAAAGAAGAGTAGTTATGGATTACAGGGAGAACAGTTGTGAAAGGTTTGAAAAATTGAGGCTTTTCAAATAGAATAGGAAACGTTAAGGGATCTACGAGGTTTTCAAAATTAAATGATTTTATAAGAGTGCAATGATGTATTCCCTGTTTTTAAAAATAAATTTAGAGTACCCAATTCATTTTTTCCAATTAGGGGCAATTTAGCAAGGCCAAACCACCTGCCCTGCTCATCTTTGGGTTGTGGGAGCGAAACCCATGCAAACACGGGGAGAATGTGCAAACTCCACACAGACAGTGACCCAGAGCTGGGATCGAACCTGGGACCTCAGTGCCATGAGGCAGCAGGGCTAACCCACTGCACCACTGTGCTGCCCATGTATTCCCTGGTTGACAAATGAATAAATAGAGCTCATTAAGTTAGAATGGCAAAGTTAGATTACTTTTATTTGACAAGTTATTGATACACGGGATACTTTAAGCACAGGTAGCTATGTGAGACAAACGTTGCTATGTCATTTAAACAGAAATTGGATAATTATTTGAAATAACAGAATGCAAAAAACATGACAGGGAAGAGCTGAGAATATGCGATTAGAGTAAATAGCTCCTGTGGGCGAATCGGCACAGGTTGTAATTTATGATTTGTGATTATAAAGCAGTGATAGAATCAAGGAATTCTGATGATAGCCTTTGAACTTTGCTTTCTGAGTTAAGCTAAGAGCAGCCAACTGAACTCTAATATTAGTTTACAGCCTTGAAGTTACTCCAGGGTACCTTCTGTCGTAGTTTGTAGCAGATATTTGAAAAATGAGGTGATGCTTTACTCACTCCCATGTTGTATAGCTGCTTGGTTAACTTGAATTGTTTCATTCAGCCGGAGTACCTGTGCTATTTTTTTCTGTACTCGTCTTTTACAAGTAATCACTTTTTAAAGCTATTTTGAGGTGTCCTGTTGAAGAATGAATGATTGTGTAGGGGTCATACTGTGAAAACCTGCAGTTAGGAATCTGGATTTCTCCACATTCTAGAGAAATGTTTTCTCCAGAAACGGGGTTTATTCTGATACTTAGACAGGATACATTATGTGTTGGTTTTGATCCTCATGTGTTTTAAAATATATCTAGATGGAATATTTCGGGCTCATCCAAACTTGTAAAATGTTCCTCTGCTCTTTTTGTAACTTTAACTCTTCCCCTCCCCCCCCAAAAAAAATCTTTCTTCATTCACCTGAAATTATCAAAATCACCTGCACTTCGCAGATCCAGTGATGGAAATGATGTAACCAGGGCCTCTTCTGGCCCTGATGCCTCTTTTCACAGGGTTAGCATGATGAGAAAGCCACAACAAGCATTCAACTAGCTAAACTAGCAGTAGCATGCCAATGATGTTATCTGAGCCCATCTATCTACGGTTTTCAGCAGGTGCCCCTCTTGCCTCCTTGCAAGAACAGGTTAACATGATACGAAAGAGAAATTGCTGGAAAATCTCAGCAGGTCTGGCAGCATCTGTAGGGAGAGAAAAGAGCTAACATATCGAGTCCAATGATTCTTTGTCAAAGCTTGGGCAGCACGGTAGCATTGTGGTTAGCACAATTGATTCACAGCTCCAGGGTCCCAGGTTTGATTCCGGCTTGGGTCACTGTCTGTGTGGAGTCTGCACATCCTCCCCGTGTGTGCGTGGATTTCCCCTGGGTGCTCCAGTTTCCTCCCACAGTCCAAAGATGTGCAGGTTAGGTGGATTGGCCATGATAAATTGCCCTTAGTATCCAAAATTGCCCTTAATGTTCGGTGGGGTTACTGGGTTGTGGGGATAGGGTGGAGGTGTGGACCTTGGGTTGAGTGCTCTTTCCAAGAGCAGGTGCAGACTCGATGGGCCGAATGGCCTCCTTCTGCACTGTAAATTCTATCTCTAAGGTGCTGCCAGACCTGCTGAGATTTTCCAGCATTTTCTCTTTTGTTTCAGATTCCAGTATCCACAGTAATTTGCTTTTATCCAGGTTAACATGATACCCTGAAGGATCACTGGGACTATTGACAAGTGAATCCCGCACATTATTCTAACTGGCTGCCTGGCTGGGAAGGCAGGGTTAAAATTGCTCCCATTGTTTTTTCCAGATTCTGGCAAATAAAATGTACTCACCAATATATATCCAACATGTGCACATTTATTTTATTATTTATAGACTCACAGAATGGTTACAATGCAGAAGGAGGTCATTTGGCCCTGTGTATCTATTCTGGCCCTCGGCAAGAGCAACTCAGCGGTCCATAGACTCCTGGGGCGGGTTCTGCGGGAATCGGCGGGGTGGGCATCTCCGGCACCGAGGAGTGGTGTGAACTACTTGGTGTCGGGCCACCCCAAAGGTGCGGAATCCTCCGCACCTTCAGGGGCTAGGCCGGCGGTGGGGTGGTTTGTGCCTCACCAGCCAGCGGGGACGGGGCCTCGCGCCACGCCAACGGGTTCCTGCGATTTCCGTTCCCGCCAAATCCCCGGCGCCGGAGATTTTTGGCTGCCGGCGGGACAAGATTCTCTGACTCCCCGCCGAGGCGTGAATCCCGCCCCCTGGCGATTCACGCTGCCCCCCGGCGATCCCGCCCCTGGTTCTCCAGGTTCGCATTTACCTGGGGTACCCCAATGATGTGCTGGGAATCCCTCTTGGAGGTTCCCATGTAAGGGTTTACCTGGCAATTTGCCAGAAGTGCTAACTTCGACTGGACAATTGTGCTTGCTGGGAACCATCCGCCGGAAGCGATTTACATTGCTGACTTTGAATGGTTCTGTCAGTTTTACCCTGGCTGAAAGAGTTAGAGGAAAAAGATCACTTCTAACTCCAGAGTAACTGTTTAAATAACCAGACCCAGTCATGCATGGAACACCCCCCACAAACATGACCCCACCCAGGGTACCCACAACACCACCTTCCACCTAACCCGACTCCTCTATCCCTCCTGGCCTGACCCCCCCCCCCCCCCCCCACCAATCTTAACCTGACTGCCCCCCACTGTTGTATGAACCTTTTAATTGTCCCTTGTAACATCTCTTTTAGGGCAGTTTGTGCTGTATAAAGGGGGCGTTTCTTAGCTCTCTGCATTTTCTTTCCCTTAGGTGCTTATCCAGTTCTTGAAATCCCTATTGTATCTGCCTGCACTACACTCTCAGGTAGTGCAGCCCAGATCCTGACAAGGAATAGGAATTATAAATTCAGGATTAAAGAGTTTGCATTTTATGCATATTGCATGTATATGTATTTTACCTGTAAAGAGGTACTAACTCACTGGAAATATTTTTATTGTTCCCACGGTTCATTGTTCTTTACTCCTTATTAATCCAGGGATTATATTCAGAAAAACTTTTAATCCATTATTAATTGCTGCCTGACATGTTAAGTAGGCTGTTAATCCAGTTGTTGTACTGT
Organism: Scyliorhinus canicula; assembly: GCF_902713615.1. NCBI lineage: Eukaryota > Metazoa > Chordata > Chondrichthyes > Carcharhiniformes > Scyliorhinidae > Scyliorhinus > Scyliorhinus canicula. The sequence continues at coordinate 88,757,400 of NC_052153.1, read as the reverse complement.
AGGTTAGTTTGCTGCAAAAAGAAGAAAATCTAGCTGCCACTATATGTATTTCAACAATATTGGACTAATGACCAAAGGCCTGGCTGTTCTTTTGTCTTTCAGGCTGAAATTGTGAAGAGACTAAATGCTATTTGTGCCCAAGTCATTCCGTTCCTGTCGCAGGAGGTAAGCTTTCCTTAATATTACACATTTATGATGCTGGCAGTGTGGATGATACTTGGCTCTTTTCTTTTGTGAATATTTTGTTTTCTTGAGATATTTTCCTTGTTTAGTTCTGGGGCACAAAATAAATTTCAGGAATAGACTTCAGGAATGAGTCAGTTCCTTCTACTTCCATCACAAAGCTTTATAATATTGCACTGCTGCTTTGGATGATCCGGACCCAAGACTCATGCATGCTGAGTTATTTTTAGACCAAATTTGGTGTGAAACCCAAATGGGTTGAGACCATTTGTTGTTTTTTTGTATTATAATTTTATGAATAAAAGGAGACGGTTTGATCTGGTAATTATAAAACATATCAAGTGTGCACAATTTGCAATCTGAAGATGGTAACTTGCTGGGGTGGGTGTTAATAACTTTCCGTATTGTGCAAGGTTCATGTGTGAGCATATACAGAGAGCTGCAGTAGATTATTTACACAGCGTTATAGTTGAACATTATCTTGCTCTTACTACCTCTGGGCTGGCCGTTTGTAAAATACTCCTTGGAAATTAAAATGTTGCCTTTATTCGCGGAAGAATATCCAAGAGGAATTTGGTTGAGTGAGCTTGCAGCATTAGGTGGGGAAGCCTATGGGTGAAGATGTTTAACAAGTAGCCACCTGGTACCAAAGATATAAAATTACAAAAACATTATAAGTTGTGGCTTACTAAGTAGAATATGATAAATAGGGCTCAATTTTAACTCACTCAAAACCCATTCATATTGAGTTAAAATCAGGTCATGGAGTGCTAAATGAATGAAGTATATCATCTGAATCACAAATCAGTAGCTTTATTGTGACAATGTGTCATTTCATTTTGAAAGGTACTTCTTCCATCTCATGGTTCCAATCTTAATGGTGCTAAAAGAGCTTAATAAACATGCAGAGAATGTGGTACATTCAGTGGGTGCCTCAGCAGTTTGGTGTACCTACACCACATTGGACTACAGCGGATCAAGAAGGCAGCTCACCAGCACATTCTGAAGGGCGATTGGGGATGGGCAATAAATGCTGGCCTAGCCAGTGAATCCCACATGACAATAATAATAACCTTTTATTGTCACAAGTATGAAGTTACTGTGAAAAGCCCCTAGTTGCCACATTCTGGCGCGTGTTCGGGTAAACTGATACGGGAATTTTTAAAAAGTCTATCTGGGCTGTTAAGTGCCACTGGGAGTGATGTAAATATTGACGTTTATGTTTGAGCTCCACATTCATATACTTGCATATACTATACTTAAAATTGTAAAAACTACCTTTTATGAGCGCAAGTCTTTGTGGAACCCCCATGTATAAGGCTTTGTGGGTTTTACAAAACGCAAATTACTAAGAAGGTATCCATTAAGATTTTGCAAAAAAATATTTGTTATATTCAAAATGATGGCTCCAGGATTCATTTGGGTGTGAGACAACATTTACAAAATTACAAAAAAATTTACTTATAGCATCATTTCATAAAGTTACATTGTATTGCTTAGTTCATTGAGTTTTATGGATAGTTGTAAACACAGGGCGGGATTCTCCGGCCTCCCAGCAGCGTGTTTCTTGGCGGTGGGAGGTGGTGCGCCGTTCGGGGTAGTGGGATTCTCTGCTCCCACCCACTGTCAATGGGAATTTCCATTGAAGCCATCCCATGCCGTCGGAAAATCCACGGGCGGGGTTGCACTGCCAGCGGGATCAAAGAATCCCGCCGCCAGGGAACAGCCGGAGAATTCCAGTCACAGTTTTATTCTCTTAATAATTGGGTCCATTCTTTACCTAAACAAAAAAAATTGCAATTTTGTAATTGCATAACGAACTGCTTTGTAATTTCTATTCTTTAATGTTGAAAAGATTTACGTGATTAAGGCTTTACATGTGATAAACATTCCTAGAGAAGGGATTGGATTGAGCAGTTGAATATGCTCTGTGAACCTTACATATCGCACTGACCAATGAGGTTTTTCACTCTTAGGTTTAAGAAGGACGAAATTCTACAGAATGCAAATTAAACTGACATTATTTGCTTTCTGAAATTCACTTTCAGCACCAACAGCAAGTGGTGCAGGCAGTGGAGCGGGCCAAGCAAGTGACCATGGCTGAGCTAAACGCCATCATCGGGGTACGTGGTCTTCAAAGTCTGCCCCTTACAGTGTGTATACCCATTTTATTACTCTCCTTACCACTGCTGGAGCCAGTTTAACACTTAAGATGAGGGAGATCACATGTAAAGGGATCCATTATCTTTCATTTTAATTCTAAGTTAAAGATACAGGCATAAATTATTGCTCAATTCAATCTAACTATTTTTCAATGTTGTCTGTTATAAATTCAAGTTACAACCTCTGTTAAGAAGAGAAAAATAAATAAATATGAATGATTAGACGTGCGGTTATATTTTTAAAAAGGAAATTGACTGTAGTTCACATGAACATTTAAAATGTCATTAGTTTAGTTGTGGCAAATGCTCGGTGCTGTCGAAGCATCATAATATTCTTAAGAAATTAAATGAGTTAGAGTCTTTGTGGCAGTTTAGTTTTTCCCAAAAAGCCAAATAATATTTTGGACTCGAGTTGCAATTTTAATGTAATTAAGACAATAAAATGGAACTACAGAATATTAAGTTCTTATCTATCACTACGGCTGGTATAATATGTGCAAGTCTGGTGAGGTTTTATAATTGCCACATATACATTCAGCATGTATATATTATCTTATTAGATTTTTGTAACCAGAAGTGTTAAATGTATGTAGGAATCTTGAACTATTTCACTTGATAGCCACTTCATTTCTTCACTTTGGAACATTAATAGACATTCAGTTGCTACAGGAGGCATAAATAATTATGCTGCTCTTGTAAAATGTGCACCTGAATGGCTACCATTACTTTCAAAAGTAAAAAGTAACCAATTCCTGGACATATCATTGCTATAAATGTTCATGTTGTATCATTTATAACTTTTTAAAAATTTAGTGCATAGTCATTATATTAGACTTGCACATCTTATTATTAATAATATATTAATATTACTAGTAGTATTAGAATATTTTTCAATCTCCAAAGGAATTGAAATGGTTGTGGATAGCATTGATTTCTTAAGGCATTTGATGAGAATAGGCTAGAATTTTGAGTTTCCTTTGAAAAGATTCCTAAAATGACTAATAAATAATTTTCTTTTTTCATGATATAATATATGGAGAGAGGAAATGATCACCATGCAGTGGAAGCTACTGATGTTGAGTTTTAATCTTTCAGTGATGTTCTAAAGCTCAAGTTTACACAATCTGATATTTAATTACATAGTCACTTTTGAGCACATACTTAATAAACCCTTTGGGATTTTAAACAAATGGTAATGTGAGGAATTTTGTCTTGAAATTCCTCATCTCCTTACATAATTTGACAGGAGGCCAGCAGAACCACTCAGAAATTATTTACACCATTTCACTTAGGATTCAACTTGTCTCTCAAAATTGTTATGCCCGAAAATTGATCTGAGGGCATGATCTAACGGCCGTGCTAGGCGCAAATCTGAGCGAGCCGGTTAGATCGCGGGAGAGTCGGGAACAGCACCAGGCACCGTTCGGTTTCCAATCTAACTTGCCTGTTCCCGTTGGCGAGATCCAGATCCTGTTGCGGCATGGTGAGAAACCAGTAAGCACCAATTAAGGCCAACTTCCATCCCATTAACGGGAAGAACCCCAATCTTGTTTCTTAATAAATATAAAGTACCCAATTATTTTTTTTCCAATTAAGGGGTAATTTAGCATGGTCAATTTACCTACCCTGCACATCGTTGGATTGTAATGTGAGCACTTCACAGCTCCCAAGTGGGTTACCGTGGGTAGACGTCGCAGACGGATGTGAGATCAATCAGATTGTGAGACCTGGGCACTTTACCTGAACACTGGAGACTTCAACACCACAGGGGCAGCAACCAACAATCGAACACCCAAGAGCTGGGATGCAGCACTGGGATACCCCCATGACCAGATGGTGGGTGTGTGGATCGAGGGGGGTGGGCGGGGTTGGGTACCCAAGCCAGTTCCCAGTGCAGTTCCCAGCGGAGGTCGGGGTTCCAGTGCTCAGGCGCTCCTGCGGTGGCCGGGGATGCGTGTGCAGGGTGGTGTATCCCAACACAAGCGGCCCGAGGTGGCAGCCCATGTGCAGTGGCCCACCCCACACCCTGAGGACCCGGTCGCCCATTAGGCCAGGGAGGGTGGGGGAGGCTTGGGGGATTAGAGGCTACCAGGGTGGAAGTCATAACTGATTGTCAGCCTCACACCCTCTCCAATTCATGACAGATATCACATGATGAATAATATTGTGGACCCCGCAGCAGCTGCCTTCATCCAGGCAGCCAGATGCCGGAGTTGGCGGCGGCAGCGGTCTCACCAGAAGCTCGCGGTGGCAGCCCATCAGGCCAGGGAGGGACCCAGAAGGGGAGACCGGCAACGGCCTAAGGTGTACAAGGGTCGCTGGCCATTCGAAGTTATGTTGGACAGCATGTGCCGCAGGTGGCTCACGTGGAGGAGAGGGATGCCCACTGCAGGTAGCCATCAAAGTCACCGCAGCCCTGAACGTTTTATGCCTCTGGTTCATTCCAGGGCTCAAGCGGGGACTTCGGAGGCATCTATCAGCCAACAGCCCACAGTGCATCTGTACAGTCATGGATGCCCTGTTTGCCTGGGCAGCTGTGTATACAAACTTTGACCTGGACGAAGCCCATCAAGATGCATGGCAGCAGGATTTTCTGCCGTGGCTAGGATGCCGCTGGTCCAGGCGGTAATTGATGGCACCAATGTCACTTTGTACGCACTGGGCGGTCCGGGTGCCCCCTTCATTAACAGGATGGAGTTCCACTCCCTGGATGTCCGACTTATGTGTGACCACCACCTGAAGATCATGCATGTGTGTACGCTTCCCAGGGAGTGTGCATGACGGCTACATTCTGGGGCAATCGGAGATCCTCGATGACTTTGAAGGACACCCTGGGATCACCGATTGGCTCTTGGGGAGGACCTGGCTAATGACGCCAGTACGGAGGATGGTGACCATGACAGAGACCTGATATAATGAGGCCCATGTGGCCACACTGGTTGTTGTTGAGCAGTGCATTGGATTCTTAAAATGTGGTTCCAGTGCCTTGACCGCTCTGGTGGTGCACTGCAGTACACTCCCCGGAGGGTCGCCACTTTGGGGTGGTCTGCTGCGCCCACCACAATCTGGCACAGCAGAGGGGCGACCTATTGGAGATGGAGGAGGAGGAGCGCGACCAGGAAGTAATGGAGTATGAACCCAGCAGGGGGTGGGGGGAAGAAGAGATGGAATACCTGTGGGAGGCCGGAGGCTGGGGGACAGATAGCAGCGGCGAGGGCCAGGGAGGCCCTCATCCTTGCTCGCTTCTCATTGGATGTGGTTCCGTCCATTACCTGACTGGGACATGGTCTTGAGCGCCTCAGCAATATCCATCTGAGACTGCGACATGGTCCGCAGCACCCCGACAAGGTCCACCTGTGACTAGGACATGCCCCCTAGTTACTCGGAAATGCTCTGTAGCACCTCGGCAATGCCCACTTGACATTGGCACATGCTCCAAAATGCCTTTGCGAAGGTCCACCTGTGTCATATGCTCCAGCAACCAGGACATGCTGTTGAGGCACTCCGCTATGGCCGTCACTGACTGAGCAACTCCTTGGACACCACCCTCATGCTGCTGACGTCGTGCTCCAGACTTTTCACTGTGGCCACCACCCAGCAGTGTCCTCTGAATATCCTGGCCGCACCCTAGTACCTGCATCAGCCCTGGGATAACCTGGTCCAGAGGCTCAACATTATACTGGGGTCCAGCAGACTATCGACTGCTGTCCCCCCGGACGTTCCTGCCTCTACCTGATGAGCATCAGCAACTCTGTGGTGCTCACCAGATTGTGCCCAGAAGCCTGTCCACTGTTTTCACCCACTGAGGTGTGTGTCTCTGCGCTGGTGGTGGGTGGGGACGACAGCTATGATACCTTGATGATGGCACCTTGGAGCTCTCCTCCGAATTGGCCGGCACCAGCGGATAAAGATCCTGAGGGCGAATGGACAGGTGGTCAGTCTTGCATGAACAAAACATGTTTGATAGGCAATCGGGTGGGGTGGTGGATACTCACCTCTGCGACGCAGGCTGAAGGGGGTGGTTCAGCCATGATACCTCTTAACAGTAAATAGTTAGCATCCCACTAGATTAGTTTAACATAAATTACTTTATTAAGGATTAGGATGAATTATAGGAAGAGTACCGAGTAATCATTATGAACCATTAAACATGTATTTTTAGGACATAGCAGTAATAAGTAATCAATAGTGAAACAATCCAGGGTGCTGGTTCTGTTGTTCTGTTTCTCACAAACAAACAGCACAGGATGTTGCGATTGTACATAGCTGTCTGGATGAGGATCTTGGCATCAATCATGGGTTGCTTGCAATTCTATTGGGTGAAGTTTAAACCTGAGACTGCGACATGGTCCGCAGCACCTCGACAAGGTCCACCTGTGACTAGGACATGCCCCCCAGTTACTCGAAAATGCTGTGGAGCACCTCGGCAATGCCCACTTGACATTGGCACATGCTCTGCCATGCCTTTGCGAAGGTCCACCTGTGTCATATGCTCCAGCAACCGGGAGATGCTGTCGACGCACTCCGCCATGGCCGTCACTGACTGAGCAACTCCTTGGACACCACCACTCATGCAGTTCTATTGGGTGACGTTTAAACATTGCTTGCAATTCTATTGGGTGAAGGTTAAAGATTGCTTGTGATTCTATTGGGTGAGTTTAAACATCGCAGCTTCAGGGATTGGATCACATTCAACTGGGGCGGGCTATTGATTTTGAATGTTGTATATCTGATGATTTTGTGCCTTTGTTCTGTAGAAGGACCTTGGCAGCTTTCCAAGTTTTATCTCTCATGTACATGAAAGCAACCTTATAGAATATTAAACCATCTTTAGATTGTTGATGTGTCTGCTGCTCTTTGTACTGAGTTGAGCCACAGGAGAAAAGCCCACGTGGAAGCTGACTCAATACACAGGCCAAGGCCAATGTCGATGTTGGTGACTGATCTGTCCTGAGACACCCCCAGGGCCCATTCCTCATCGAGGAAGAGGACTCTGATGTCCGTCATCCCGCCACCTGTCTGGACCCTTGCCCGTCTCCTGCGGGGACAGAGAGAGAATTGTGAGCCGCACACTTCATGCATCGTGGGGCAGAGGTAGTGGCAGATGGGGCAGTGCCAGGGGGCCGATGCCAACTCACCCATGTGGTCGGGCGGAGTCATTGAGCGTCTTGCGGCACTGGGTGGTGGTCCACCTGGTGACACTCCCTGCGCTGATGGCCGCTGTCACTGCCTCCCTGGCTGCCCTGTGGCTGACCCCCTCGGGGGATTTCATCACATCCAACAGTTGGGCCAGGTTGACATCACTGAAACGTGAGGCCGGTCTGCCGATGGCATGGCTGAGTGCTGTCTGGAGTTTTCTCTGCGGGATCATTTTAATAGCTACTCACCCTCGTTCGCGGGGAGCTGCCGAGGGCAGTCCAGGTGAATCAGCTGGCGGGACCGTCTTTTCCGGCGTGAATTAACATAAGATGCCAGTGACAACCTTGCCAGGTCGGCCAGTGTGACACACCCAGCAATTCCCGCTCACTACCACACTGAGAAACTTTTCTGATAGGTCGCGTCCTCAGACTTTATTTTTAGTTTGTGTTTTGGTTGCAGTCAATACTTTCGATATTCGAGTTTTGTCCAACAGAAAATTTGTTGAGTGGTAATCTTTAAAAATTATAATTTTAAATGGATTATCAGTGATTTAAAAATATATATTGATTACAAGCATTATGTAATAAATATACTAGGTTATGTTTTTATCATAACTGGGGCTGGTTTAGCACAGTGGGCTAAACAGCTGGCTTGCAATGCAGAACCAGGCCAGCAGCGCGGGTTCAATTCCCGAACCGGCCTCTCCGAACTGGCGCCGGTATATGGCGACTAGGGGCTTTTCACAGTAACTTCATTGAAGCCTACTTGTGACAATAAGTGATTATTAATTAATGAATTAATTATCCATTGAAGCATAAATTTGCTTAAGCTAGAATACACAATGAATAAGGCTATTTTTCTTGCTCACTTTTGTCCCTCCTAAAACCCATTAATTAATATGGCGAGAACTACAACACAAATACTGTGAATCCTACATCTTTTAATCTATACATATATGATGTTCTAAGTGATTAAAGCCAGTCATACCTAAGAGTTAGCAATTCAGTCTATGCTAAAATTAAAATTGAGAGATCGTTTTATCTCAACAGTATCTCCTTCACATATAACTGTGCAGCTGGTTCTAACAATTGTTTTTTATACAATTTGGTTTGAAATAACTTACTGTGTAGCAATTTTTCTCTTTTTTTTTTCTTTTGTGTTTTCTGTGAATTCATTTTTTTTGGCTTTTTTTCAGCACATTCAAAACAGTTTGAAATGCTAATTATTCGATTTGGTTTGATTAAAATTCAAATTGCTGAGTGAAAATGTAGGTAAGGGTCACGGGATAACTAATGTGAAGTGCAGATAGTACTTCATTTTCCTTGCCCTTATAAAATAGGAAACTGGAACCCTCTGGGGTTGATGGTGGCTTTAGACATGGCATGATTGTTAGTTGTTTTTAATGAGCTATTTTAAGTGCTATTTGGAGTTTGGATGACCACATGGAAGATATTGGCAGTTAATTAGATTAAATAAAAAAGAATAGTGACCTTCATTTCCTGCTAATGGCCTTTTCACAAAGCGGAATGAACCAAAGTCAATCATGAAGAATTGTGAATTATGTTTGTTCTATGTCTTTCATACTTCAGTTCTTTCTATTGCAGATTAATAAACTATTCAGTTACGTTTTATGATTCTTCGTCAATCGGGCATTTTACATAGCAAACATACTTTATCCATCAACATTATGTGCATGCAAATTCAAAATATGGCTCCGGGCTGAGTGTGCGCTGAGGACCAGTGTCCGAGTTGGTTTGCGATTTTGGTCAACCAGCAGGGCTTCAGCAGCTGTACTGAAGGCAAGCCAAGCAGCACCCAGGTTCAATTTTGAACTCACGGATGAGCAGTATGAGTTCCAGACCACAGCACGGAAATTTGCTCGGGAGGAGGTGGTTCCTGCAGCTGCTGAGTATGACAGGAGTGGGGAGTATCCTGTTCCATTTATCAAGCAAGCATGGGAGCTGAGTCTGATGAACACACACATTCCCGCGGTGGAATTGGGGTGAGGCATCTTTGAGTCCTGTCTCATCACTGAGGAAATAGCGTACGGTTATACCGGCATTCAGACTGCAATTGAGGCCAACTCACTAGGGCAAATGCCAGTCATCCTCGCAGGCAGTGAAGAACAGCAGAAGAAGTACTTGGGGCGAATGACAGAGGCTCCCTTGATGTGTGCATATTGTGTAACAGAACCAGGTGCCAGTTCTGATGTGGCTGGGATCAGACCAGAGCAGAGAAAAAGGGCAACAAGTATATAATTAACGGTCAGAAGATGTGGATTACGAACGGGGGCAAGGCTGACTGGTTTTTCCTCTTGGCCCGCTCGAACCCAGATCCCAAAGCCTCTGCCGGCAAGTTCTTCACTGGCTTCATTGTGGATGCTGACTCTCCCGGAATCCTGATTGGGGGCTGGCTTCAAAACTGCAATTGGAGCGTTCAATAAGACCAGACCACCGATCGCTGCTGGAGTAGTTGGGTTTGGCCAAAGAAGGTTGGATGAAGCTACCAAATATGCTTTGGAAAGGAAAACCTTTGGAAAGTCGCTTGCAGAGCATCAGGCACTCCTTCCTGCTGGCGGAAATGGCTCTGAAGGTGGAATTTGCCCGGCTCAGTTACCAGAGAGTGGCCTGGGAAGTGGATCAAGGGCAGAGGAACACTTACTATGCCTCCATAGCAAAGGCCTTTGCAGGCGACATTGCCAATCAGGTTGCTAGTGACGCCATCCAGATCTTCGGAGGCAACAGGTTCAACAGTGAATATCCTGTGGAGAAACTGATGAGAGATGCTAAAATCTACCAGATCTATGAAGGCACTGCTCAGATCCAAAGACTGATTATTGCACGGGAGCATATCGAGAACTACAAGCAGTGAAGGAGCCGCACGTTCAGAGTCCAGCGCGAATATTGTAATCTAACTACCTATCATTCAGTGGTTGACAATGCAATTCCAAGGCAATTTGCCACCCCACACAGCCCTCCTTCTCTTTCTATGCAATGGGGAAATGGGGTTAAAGCATTAAAACCCATTGCCACCCAATTGAAGTTTACTTTTCCCGAGAACAAATCCTTTTTAATATCGACTGACATTTTCTCCAACTGTCTGAAGATGTGCAGGTTAGGTGGATTGTCCCTGCTAAATTGCCTCTTAGAGTCTTAAAGGTTAGGTGGGTTGCTGCATTACAGGGATAGAGTGGAGGTGTGGGTTTGGGTAGGGTGCTCTTTCAGGGGACGGTGTAGACTCGATGGGCTAAATCACCTCCTGCACTGTTTTTAAAAAAATAAAAAAAATTTCCATGAAAATCTAATCGTTGCAGGAAAACAAAATAAGTCTTTATCATTTAGTTTGGAATGCTGTAGCACCTTTATATTAACCAGAGCTAACAACGCAAAAATCTAACTGATGGTGATCTTAGCAGTTGATTACTTGTTCCGAGTCAGAGCCCTATTTTCCCAGTCAAGGGGCTCTAGCAAAACTGGCGGCATGGGAATCAAGGGGAAAACTCTCCGACCGTTGCACTCATACCTGACACAAAGGAAGATGGTTGGTTTTTGGAGGTCAAACATCTCAATTTCAGGGCATCACTTCAGGACTTCCCCAGGTTAGTATCCAAGGCCCAGCCATCTTCAGTTGTTTCATCAATGACCTTTCTTCCATTATAAGGAAGAGGGAATATTTGCTGATTTATTGCACAAGGTCCAGCATCATTTACAACTCCTCAGATACTGAAGCAGTCTGTGTCCAAATGCAGCCAAACCTGGACAATAGGTGTGGACTAACAAGTGGAAAGTAATATTTGCACCACACAAGTGCTAGACAATGACCACCTCCAGCAAGAGAGAATCAAACCATCGCCCCCGACATTTAATGGTATTACCATCGCTGAATCCCTCACTTATCAACATCCTAGGGGTAACCATTGATGGGAAACAGAACTTGACTAGCCATATGAAAACTTTGGTTAGAAGAGCATGCCAGAGACTGGGAATTCTGCAGCGAGTAACTCACCTTCTGCCCTCCCCAAAGCCTGTCAATCATCCGCAAGGCAGGAATGTGATGGAGAACTCTCCACTTGCCTGGGCGATTGCAATTCCAACAGCTCTCCAGAAGCTTGGCACCATCTAGGACAAAGCAATCTGCTTGATTGGAATTCTTTCCACAAACATTCACTCCCCCTACTACCGACACACAGTAGCAGCAGTGTATACTATCTACAACAGGATTAAGTGCTGGTTGTGACTTACGGGTGGGTCACGGGCAGGTGTCAGGAGGGTCGCAGAGCAATTGGTTATGGCATTCCCACGGTGGTCTTGGATCACTTGAAAAACACCCAACAGGCACTACCGTCTGTTTCATTGAGAATGGCGGCCGCTCCTGGCTTTTAAATGAGAACAAAATGAGGCTGTGTGCAGTCTTCCAGCCAGAAGCAGCAGCAGTGAGTAGGTCACATGCCCCACATGTATACCTGATGTCAAGCGCATTGTATGTAGGTGCTTTTGGTGCCAAATCATGGAGGAGAGCTTCTTACATTTTCTCGCTGCTAACAAGCAAGGCAAGAGGATTGTGAAGGTGAATCATTGTTACAAGAAAGAGACGTCCAGAAGATTATCTACTAGCCAGAATAGCACATCTGAATCTGCTGAAAAGAGCTGCTTAGGAGAGTCCAGGGCAGGACAGAGCAGTGCTACTGGCAGTTCCCAGGCCTCTGATTAACAGTCTACGAGGAAGAAACTTAACTCGAGAAGAAAGCAGCATTGAGATAATGGGTTTGGTTTTGTCAATTCTGTCAATGCAAATAAGGATGCAAAGTCCACGTGTGTTTGATGTAGGGAAGTACTGGCAAATGAGAGGAAAAGTGTCAGATTTTGAAAGAGAAGTGATGGGTGAAAAATGCCTTTTTGAGGTTGAGACCGAAGAGTCAGTTATTACCTTCCCGCTGACTTCAAATGAAAGGACGAAGCTGCTGTACCTGACCTGTGACAGCATATTAAAAACACTCCAAAATCCATGAGGCTGTCAGAATTCTGGAACAGCATATCCCAGGAGTATCCTGTGCTGAGTAAAACAAGTGTTTTGTTGCTATTGCCCTTGATGACGACAAGTGTTTGAGATTGGATTTTCCATGTTTACAAAGATGAAGGCAACAAAAAGGAACTGGCTGAACTGTGCATCTGACATGCACGTTGTCCTCTCCCCCTGTGAACCTGATTGGAGTGAGATTGTGAAGACCATGCAGGCTCGCCATTCACATTAAAGGTAAATGGATGTGGTGTGTGTGGCGAAAGTTGGCCGGCGTGGGTCGGGTAGGCTGGCTGGCATGGGTCCCAAAAGTCACCCGATTCGCGAAAGTGGGTCCCAGGAAAAGAAATTTGATAAACACCGATTTACAAGATGCCCTGCAGGAAGTCATCAAGGCTCCTTACGCATCACCTTCCAAACCCATGACTGCTACAATCTACAAGTACAAAGGCAGAAGACGCATGGGAACACCACCACTTGGATCTTCCTCTCCAAACCACACATGATCTTGATGTGGAAATATCATTTGAATGAATATAAAAAAATAGATTTTGTTTTGAAAGACCTTCAGTGGCTGCAAGGCACTTTGGAACATCCAAAGGTTGTAAAAGACATTATTTAAACAGAATGTATTATTTTGAAAGCAAAACCATTGCAATGTATTTGTTCACAAAAAATATCTGCAAGTCTTCAATGTAAACCAATTCCATCTGCAAGTTTGCTGACGATACAACCATAGTAGGCCGGATCTTGAATAATGACGAGCCACAATACAGGAGGGAGATGGAGAACTTAGTGAAGTGATGCAGCAACAACAATCTATCCCTCAATGTCAGAAAAACTAAAGAGCTGGTCATTGACTTCAGGAAGCAAAGTACTGTACACACCCCTGTCAGCATCAACCAAGGTGGAGATGGTTAGCAGTTTCAAATTCCTAGGGGTACACATCTCCAACAATCTGTCCTGGTCCACCCACGTTGACGCTACCACCAAGAAAGCACAACAGCACCTATACTTCCTCAGGAAACTAAGGAAATTCGGCATGTCCACATTAACTCTTACCAATTTTTACAGATGCACCATAGAAAGCATCCTATCCAGCTGCATCACAGCCTGGTATGGCAACTGCTCGACCAAAGACCGCAAGAAACTTCAGAGAGTTATGAACACAGCCCAGTCCATCAGAAAAACCTGCCCCCCATCCATTGACTCCATCTACACCTCCCGTTGCCTGGGGAAAGCGGGCAGCATAATCAAAAACACTTCCCACCCTGCATACTCACTCTTCCAACTTCTTCCATCGGGCAGGAGATACAGAAGTCTGAGAACACGCACGAACAGACTCAAAAACAGCTTCTTCCTCGCTGCTACCAGAGTCCTAAACGACCCTCTTATGGACTGACCTGATTAACACTACACCCCTGTATGCTTCACCCGATGCCGGTGTTTATGTAGTCACATTGTGTACCTTATGTTGCCCTACCCTATTATGTATTTTCTTTTCTTTTCATGTACCTAATGATCTGTTGAGCTGCTTGCAGAAAAATACTTTTCACTGTAACTTTGTACACGTGACAATAAACAAAATCCAATCCAACCCAATTATTACGAATCTCGAAGAAGAGGTTTAATTTCACTGCAATACTTTATAAATAAAAATGTGTATATTCTCCGGAAAGTTTTTATTTATTTTTGGGTATGAGATAAGAATGTGAATCGAGATGTTGCAATGATATAAAGTATGTTTACTGGCATACAATTAGCACATAAAGTTATTTAACACTATCTTGAAGCCAGTTCAAAAAACAATTGGCATACACCTAAGAAAAAATTATCCATCTGTCTCATGGTATTGGTTTCATGATCAAACATTCCCTGAATTAGATTATGATGCAAACGAGGTGCTGAGTAATGTCCCCTCTGCTCAGCTCCCAATCCATGAATTCCATCCCCTTATTATAAATTTCTCCAAACTAATCGTTCTGGGCTGGATTCTCTGCTTCATGACACGAGAAAATATTTATTTTGCGCCCGGCGCCCATTCCAATGCTCTGCTCTGGTCCCTCACTGGTGGCGATATCGAACATTGTGTCCCGTGCTGGTGGGTCTATGTAAAAACATCGTTTGCATGGATTTCAATATCATTAGCACTTGGACAATTCATGCTCCACCCCTCCACGATGCTCTGCCCCTCTTGGGCGGAAGTCACCCAAGCACAAATTGAGCGAGAAGGTAAAATAATTCTCAAAAATTCTACAAAATTGTGAGGCTTGTTGAGGGGTGTCTACCGGGGGTTGGGGGGGGGGGGGGGGGGGGGGGGGGGGGGGGTAGCGGGAACTTGGTGCTAAGTCCGTGGACTCGGGGTGTTCCCCTCAGGATTGGGGTGGCCAACTCAGACTGCCATTGCTGACGTGCGTGGATTTAAAACTATCCCTTTGGTACTACTCACAGGCTTCTAGCTGACTGCACACTGTGTCCTGTAAATTTTCAGAGAGCCTCTGGTTACCTGGGAACCCATCCAGGCCACACTTCTGGAAACTCTCAGACCCCCTGCTGTATCATCAATGTGTGGCCAAGCTCACTCAGTTGCCACCAGTATTGACACTCCTCAGTGCACTCACCAGAAGCGCAGCCCCAGTGCAGGAGAAGCAAGAGAATAGCAGAGCTTACCCCAAACAAAGGACAGATGCACCATAGCCTTTGGCACCCTTCATGGCACATAGCACCTCTCAGAGCAGAGGCCTCACCAGGGACACTATCCCACCCCACAGGACTACCAACTGTCCCAAAGCACTGCCAGACCACACCACCCGTGCTGCATCCATTCTGCCCCTGGGCAGGTTGTCACAACTTGTGAGTCACACCCAGGATCCACATCACACCGCAGCTACGATGCTCACCACCGTCTGTAGGACCTGCCCACACACAAGCCTCTAAGCATGGAGGCGATTGGTGGCACACGGTGTCCCTCTCCACGGCACAACCAGTTGCCAGTCTGCTGGCAGGATAACACATGGCCCACCCAGTGAGGAGACCCACAGTGGACCCCCCTATGGGAAACAGGACCACAGCACATATCACCGGCATTGGTTGTGGCAGTCAACGGTACGCCTGTTGACAGGGACAGGCAGTGAGGATCGAGGATCCCCACATCACAGGCCAGGTACCACTCTCTGATGGGGACAGGGTGCCGTGCAGATGACAACATATTGAAGGGGCCGGGTGAGGGGTGGGGGTTGGGTTGGGAGGGGATGGGGGGAACATCTTGAGGGTGGCGCAGCAGTACAACTCAGTGTCACCATGTAACCTGGTGGGCAAGAGAATACGCATCTTGCTAACATTTCTGTCGCTTTTTCCCCACACCGCAGAAAATGAATTTCAGAGTCACCCAGCTATTCTTGCTATCTACCTGGCCACACACGCCGTTGCAGATGCACTGAGGCTGGAGGAGCAGGGCCAGCCCCGGGAAGGACCCTTCAGAAGGGGAGCCTGCCCCAGAAGAACAGGGGCCAGCCAGTGAGTGCTGGCCAACCAACAGGCTGAGGAGGAGGTGTGAAGGAGGTGCCGCATCAGGCCACGCATATACTATCGGCGTTTGTCCTTCGAGGAGTTGCCGGACCGTCTGTGCCACTGAAGACTTCAGCTCAACAGCGAGAATGTGCCCCACCTGTTGCAGATGGTGGTGCACCTGGCACTGTAGGGGTTTGGAGGAGGACACCTGCTCCTGGTGGCCGTCACGGTGATGGCCATCGTGAGCATTTATGTCTCCAGATCATTCCAGGGCTCGAGCGGGGACCTGTGTTGGATTTCGCAAACGTCTGCACACTGGTGCATCCGCGATGTGATGGATGCCCGAGACAATCCCTTCCGTTCCTCCCTCGCCCACTACAGCATGAAACTCCCTTCCCCATAACATCTCAGTCCTTCACTCCACCTTGCCTGTCCCTGGGCAGGTGGTATCAGCGGGCCTTGTCCACAGGACCGGGGATGGTGACAACTCCCTGTGCGATGAGCCTTGGTGCTCTTCATCCTTTGACAAAGTCTGGCTCCTGACTTTAGGAACATGTTACATTGTCTGCCACTTCTCTCAGCGTGTGACACCATGTGGGACATTCATCTGTCGTGACGGCCCTGCCCCACTTCATCCTACAGCTCCCCCACCCCTGGCAACACCTCATGCCCGACAAATCCTCCACACCCATGTCCAGCCCATCTCTAACAGCCATCAGACAGAGGTGAGAAGCAGATCGGATTGTTGGTGCAAAAGTATTTAATGGTGAGTTTATACATTGGTGTGCCCTAACCTCTAGTTATCACCTGTGTACTACACCCATGTCAACTTTCTTATTTTATGTGGCCTGCTGCTCCTACTAGATGTAACCCCAGATAGCACATCATAAGTTGAGGCGGCATGTTGTGTATCTCTGACCCGTGATGCCCTAGTTGGACGTACTCTGGAGGGCGTGGATGGATGTTTGGGTGACAACATGTCACCCTGTTCTGCTCGCTGCCCATGAGATCCACCAATATCAGTTGGAGGGATTCGGAAGGGCTGAGGTGTTCCAGCAGCGGCTCTGCAGGAGGCACCTGTATGGGCTCTATCACTTCCTCCCCCCTCATGGTGCTCGATGGCCCTCGGGCTACTCCATGGGATGGAGGTAAGGCCAGAGTGAACTCTGGAGCCAACGGACGTTGCCAAATCTCGAGGCACACCTTCACTTGAGCCGTGGTCTCGATGCCCTTAGCCATGGAGCTCTGAGACTGGGACATGTCCCTCAGCGAGCCATGATCCTCACCAGTGGAACCACCATAGACCCAATACGTGGTCAAACAGGGCTGCGTCATCGCACCAATGTTCTTCTCCATCTTCCTCGCACCCACATTCCACTCTGTCACCCTGAAGCTCTCCGTTGGAGTGGAGCTAATCTACTGGACAAGCAGGAAACTATTCAACCTCCGACATCACCAGGCTAGAACCAAGACCACCCCAACCTCTGTCACCGAGCTAAGAATGCAGATGATGCCTGTGTTTGCGCACATTCAGAGGCCGATCTACAAACCATCGTCACCGCATTTGCCGAGGCATATGAGAGAATGGGCCTCAGACTAAACATCTGGAGAACAAAGGTTGTCTACCAACCGTTTCTGCCACACAAAACTGTCCCCAAACCATCAAAATCCACGGTGAGCCCTTGGACAAATTGGATAATGTCCCATACTTCAGGAGCTTCCTCTCGGTGTGAGCACACATTGACGATAAAATCCAACGCTGACTCCAATGCGCCAGTGCAGTCTTTGGGCGCCTGAGGAAGAGACCAAGACCTCAAACCCAGCACCAAGCTCATCGTCTACAGAGCAGCCATGGTCACCGTACTCCTGTATGCATCAGAAACATGGACAATGTACAGTAGATACTTCAAATCCTTGGGGAGATATCACCAAGGTTGCCTCTGCAAAACCCTGCAAATCCACCGACGTACCAATGTGAGCATCTGCTCCAAGGCCAATATCCCCAGTATCGAGGCACTGGTCACCCTCAAACCAACTGTGATGGACAGGCCACGTTTCTCACATGCCCAACACAAGCCTCCTGAAACCAGTGCTCTACTCTGATCTCCGCAATGGAAAGCGATCTTTCGGAGGGCAAAGGAAACGCTACAAGAACACTCTGAAAGCCTCTCTAAATAAATGCAACATTCCCATTGATATGTGGGAATCACTTGCCTTAGAATGTGCAAACTAGAGAAAAAGCATCTGCGAAGTTGCCAATCACCTCGAGTGTCATAGAGCGGAGCCTGCAGAGGCCAACAGCGGAAGGAGATTGCAGAATCCAATGTGTCCCACCACCCACCTCATCAAACTCCACATGCCAAGCCTGTGAACAGTTTGCGGATTGGACTATTCAGTCACCCACCTCGCTGGAGTGGAAGCAAGTCATCTTCGATGCTGAGCAACTGCCCAAGAAGAAGAAGAAGAAGAAGGAACCCCAGATAGCACATCAGAAGTTGAGGCGGCATGCTGTGTGTCTTGCCCTCTGACCTGTGATGCTCTACGCGGCTGTCCTCTGGAGGGCCTGGACCTAGATGGGCCCGACCCACCTTCAGATGTCACAATGACAACGCACCATCCTATTTTGCCCACTGCCCATGAAATCCACCAGTATCAGGTCGGGGGGCAGGGTGAGTGGATTTGCAAGGGCTGTGGTGCTCTCCTGTGGGAGGCACCAACACTTCCTCCTCCCTCAGGCAGCTCAATGGCCCCGGGATACTCCATGGAATCGAGCTGAGGCTGCGGTGAGCTCTGGAGGTGCCATTATCACTTGGCGCCATTGTCAGTCCTCGATGTCCCTCAGTGAGTGAGACACGTCCCTCAGTGAGTGAGACACGTCCCTCAGTGAGTGAGACACGTCCCTCAGAGTGAGTCATGTCACTCACTGCCTCGGTCATGTCCCTCACTGCCTCTGTCATGTCCCTCTGTGTCTGTGTCAAGTCCCTCTGTGTCAGCCAACGCACAGCCCTCGATGCCCTCGGCCATGACCCTTTGTGAATGGGCAAAGCTCTGGAGAGCCACAGAAATGTCCATGCGTACCCACTACATGTCTGCCTGTGCCAGAGATCCCCTGTTCTGCACCTCGGCCATCGACTGCAGAGTGTGCCCCAAGCCGTTCAATGTTAGCCTGGATACCACACATTGTCGACATCATCTTCTGTGCCTGAAGGTGGTTGGACTCCTTCAGCTGTACCTCTGCTGGCACTCAAAAGTTGCTGACATCCCCTTCTGTAAATCCTGGTTCTGTGTCTGCATGTCTATCAATGATGGGATCATACTTTCCAGAAGTGCAACACCTGCCCGGACTACAGCTGTTCCCTGGTTATGGGCAGCCCTCCGACCGCCTGCTCCCTCAGGAGTTCCCGCTTCCACCTGATGTTGTGATGCACGTGTGAAGTGTGCACCAGAAGGTGACCCAGGAGCCTCTTCATTAAAATGCCCTACTGAGGTGATGGGCTCTGTGATGCTGGAGGGTGCAGGTGACAGCAGTGAAGAGAAATTGGTGTCTTCCCCGAACTGGTGCTCTGGGGTGTGCTGAGGATGTGGCTGGGGGCCACAATCCCGGATGGCCTGGTCTTGTCTGATGTTGATCCTGCATAAGACAAAAGGCATGGTGAGATATTGGGAAGGGGTGTTCTGTGGAAGGGCGGTGACTCACTTGCTGTCGGAACATTAGTGTTGCATTGGGTTCTCACTTGTTTGCCACGTGCTGATCTCTGTACCGGCCCTGTCCTTTCCTCGGCTCTCTCCTTTGCAGGGGTTTAGTTCAGGGGTCCTCCCCCCTCGGTATTCTGCCGCTCTCATCTGATATGGGCTGCCTTATCCTAGGAGACACATGGCGATACACATGGAAACAAATTCGACAGGGGATCTTTAGCTAGTGGTTTGTATGTGCAAGGGTTTAGTGGAGTGTAGATTTTAAGGCAGGTGGGGTGTGGTTGGTCTCTGGGAGACTGGGGGTGATGTGAGGTGTGAAGGATGGGAGTGATGCCAGGGGCACAGAGGTTGTTATTCACCCGAGCTGCCCTGAGAAGGTCATTCATCATTTTGTGGGAGTCCGATGTGGGCCACGGCTCCATGCCAGTGAGGACGGATGGGCACACTATTCCCCAGGGTGGGCCGCAGACTCCAGCCTGCCCTTCTGAACAGAGCCTGAGAGGTGGTGGCACAGCTGGTGATCCGGAGGAGTGGGGGGTCACTAGTGAAGCCCCCTCAGAGGGGCAGAGAGCCAGGGAGATCTCCAAAGGCCACTGTGCAGGTGTCCTCTGATTGGATGAGCTTTGCTGATCCTCTGCATTAGGGCAGTGCTTCTGAGGAATGCCAATACCTGGTTGAGCTTGGCCCTTGATGATATAGTTGGGGTGTGATGGTGTCCACGGGGGCCTCCTGGGTGGGGGGTGGGCTCCCAGATGACCCGAGGTCTTCTAAGCATTTAAAGGACACAGGCAGCACTCAGCAGTGTGAGAAGCCAGGAGCCTGTAAGTAGCACCAAATGGGTGCATTTAAAAGACAAACTTCAGCAATGACAGTCTGAGCCAAGCCACAGTGATTCCAAGGGACACACCCTCAGTCCATGGATTTGGAAAGTCACTCCCTGATCCTGCCCCTGGCCTGGGCAGCCACACCCAGCAAGCCCAACAGTTGTCAACGGTTTTCAGTGTTTTTTTCTTAAGCCCCCCGCCCCAGCATGGTGCCCAGTCCATATTTGTAAATACTTGTAGTAATTCATGCCCGCGAGACCTCCACCTGAGAGGAGTGCAGTATCATGGAAGAATGGAGCAGACTGTGTCCATCCCGCTAAACACATTTAAATGCATGCAACTGCCAGTTTTGCCCTCTTCACCACCAGAGAGGAACTGGAGGTATGGCGGCCCAATCAACCTCCTTTTTGGTTGGATGCCTGTTTGTAATTTGCGTTTCCGGAGTTGCAAGGCAGAGAATTCACCCTTAGTCTCCCAAACGGAGAAGCTTGACATCTGTGTTAATTTCGGGTCAATCTACGGACTGATCTGTGCTTCTTTGTTCATTAGGAATTTGGTTAAATCTACCTTGCTATATGTTAAGTATGAACCTTTCGGGCAACCAAGAAAAATTATATTCAACTGCAGTTCCCAAAAGTAAAATGACAATGCCCTGTTGCTGCCCATTCAATTATCATGGTTCATCTGATAGTGTGGCATGCATCACTTCTGCAGACCTATTTGTGATATGATCCTGTACAATACTTTAATGCCTCTTTTATGCTTATTGGCACAAGTTGAACTATGTTTTGTATAAGCTTAGATGAAACTTATCATCATCAACCCAATTACTTAAGCTATACAAACTTTCTTTGAATTTAAGAAAATTACCAAACTTTGCCTCAATCATGGGATACTTCTCAGAAGAACTAAACTGGTACATCCCTATCAATTGGGATTTAATTTATAGGAGGAACAGTTCCTTAATTATCGTAAAAATTGTGAATTGAATCCAAGCACTGTGCTTTCTCATTGTGCTACAAGAACTCTCAATAGGTTGAGTCGTCTTAGATATCAGGGGATCATTGAACGCTTATAGCGAATGTATTTTCACGCACTCCCCCTTGGTCCTTATGGTTAGCCATGGGTATTGCTCTACTGTTTGAAATATTCAATGACACATACCAGGAAGATAGAATGTATACCCTATCCATGGCTGCAAATGATCAATGATACTAAACCAGGCTTTACAATTAATCTTGATTTCTGGTTCAAGAGGTCACAGTCATTCATAATATAACTTGCTTTTTCTGAACCAACCTTCTATTCATCTTACAGGAGGTCTGTGAAAATTGTGGAAAGGACTGTCAGGCTCATATTCCTCTTGGGAAGCTGCTTGCTCACAATGTTTTGCTTTGTAACCTTGGAAGTCACAATTCACAGAGTACCTCCTATTAGTTTGCAATAAAGTTTAGCTTCCACAATATTCAACAAAGCTGGGTGAGAGTATATTTTCCACATGTCATGAAGCTAAGCTTCAATTGTTTACATTGGTCTAGATAATTTATCTTAACTTCACAATTATGGAAGGAGACAGCTTTCATATCACAACTTCAGCTGAAGTGCAGGTGCTATTCATTTAGTGGTGCCTAAAATTTCAAACTATAATTGCCTGCGGCCATTCAAAATACTGCATCGAGTCTGTACAATTACATCACACATCCATGGTTAAAATATTAAGATTCCTGCTGAGTACCAGAAGTACTGTTGAGACCAGCACATAATCATGCATTCTGTTGACATATCCTCGAACAAAATAGTATAGGAGTTCATCACAACACATGCCAATGTTTTCTAAGGTTCCTGATAGAAGTCCTCCAAGGCTTCAACACTAGCTATCCAACTGAATTCATTCAGAATCACTGTATCACAACCTCAGGCAAGGTTGCATTAACCAAAGGGTTTGGGAGAGACAGACCAGCGAGAAAATAGATTAACTTCTTTCCTGCCTCTCAAGTCAAATATAGAATTATGGCTCCCCATTCTGCACATTGTGCTGAAATGACATGGAGGTCTTTCAATGCAGTGTTCTCGAGATTGCTTTGTAAAACTTCGAAGAAGCAATTCCACTGTCGATATAGGTAGAAATATCAGATCTGTACATGCTGTGCCTTCCTCGTACATGCTCTTAGTGTCACCTAAAGTCTTTGGGAGCTCTTGTCTGCTGCCCATTGTCCTCCCAATATGGCTTCAAGTCGGTAGGAATCTGAGGGGAAGCTGCAGGAGGTGGGTGGGTGCGTTGATGAGGGGAGAGGTGGGGTGCAAGCGGGGTATAGGAACTTTCCCATTGTGGGATTGGTCAAGTTTCAGGGCTTATTAGTTCAATGTCCCTTGAGATGTCCTCCTTCCCTTCTTCAAGGCTTTAATACCCCAAGTTTAAATTTCAGTATGAAGTGCCTTTTGCCCTTGTCTTGTCCCTTTTGGTTTTCCCTTTCTGTTGTAAGTTGAACCTTTATAATTTTAAAATTGTAGTCATTGGACCTGTCTTGTTTATTCATGATTTGCATCTCAGGCCCTGCATCTTTGGGTCAACTTCCTCTTTCCTGATTTAATATTGGCATATAATGAGTACCTCATGCCCACAGGACCTCCATAACTCGTACCTGAATTTTTCTCCAGAAATCAAATAACTTACTGTGCTTTGTTTTGCCTCCTAATATCTGTTGGATTTTTTTTCGAATTCCTCATTACATGTTTCTGTCTTATTATAATTTTAAAAAGTTACTTATAACTAATTACTGAACATATAGGATTTCAAGCAGAGCCAGGAGCGAGACAGCCATTTCATGTGGAAAGGATCAAATATCACACTATATTCAATGTGACTTTTTATGGAGACTGTATTTCCATAGTTAAGTGCAAGATGCATATTGCTCTAAATAGAAAAGCCATCCACTACCCAGACTATCAGGGTTTATCTAAATGGTTATGTTGCTCCCATGACTTAATCAACAACAAAAAATAAATCACCATGTAATTGATACTTGGGTCAAAGTCAAATAGTTGTCTTTCTGGGCAGCACGGTAGCATAGTGGTTAGCACAATTGCTTCACAGCTCCAGGTTCCCAGGTTCGATTCCCGTATTGGGTCACTGTCTGTGCGGAGTCTGCACGTGCTCCCTGTGTGTCCGTGGGTTTCCTCTGAGTGCTCCAGTTTCCTCCCACAGTTCAAAGATGTGCAAGTTAGGTGGATTGGCCATGCTAAATTGCCCTCCGTCCAAAAGTGCCCTTAGTGTTGGGTGAGGTTACTGGATTATGGGAATAGGGTAGGGATGTGAGCTTGGGTAGGATGCTCTTTCCAAGAGCCGGTGCAGACTCGATGGGCCGAATGGCCTCCTTCTGCACTGTTAATTCTATGATTCTAGAACCAATGCAATTACTGTTTAACTTCCTGCCTAGTCAAGGCAAACAGCACCAAAACAAAACTTAATCGACTGATGACAAATTCAAATGACAGGCAGTACAATAATCATGACCTTTTATTCATATTAATCATGTAGGTGTTGCTGGCTCGGCCAGCATTTATTGTTGATCTCAAATTCCCTCTGAGAAGGTAGTGGTGAGCTACCTTCTTGAACAGCAACAGTTCACGTGGTGTAGGTATACCCACAGTGCTGTAGGGAGGAAGGTCCAGGATTTTGAACCAGCAACAGTGAAGGAACAGTGACATAATTCCAAGTCAAGATGTGAGTGGCTTACAGCAGAACCAGCATATGTTGGTGTTCCCATGTATCCATTGCAGTTGTACTTCTAGATGGCATTGTTCATGGGTTTCGAAGGTGCTAAAGTATTGGTAAGCTCCTGCATCTTGCAGATGATACATACTGCTGCTACTGTGCATTGGTGATGGGATGAGTGAATGTTTGTGGATAGCGTGCCAATCAAGTGGGCTGCTTTGTCAAACTTCTTGAATACTGTTGGAGCTGCACTCTTCGAGGCAAGGGGAGAATTCTCCCATCACATTCCTGACTTGAGTCTTGTAGATTGAGGGCAGGTTTTGGGAGCACCAGACTAAGCTCGAGTCCCAGGCTAGCCACACGGATCCCCGCCATCTATGGCAAGGTCTGCAAGACATAACAGGCTACAAGATGAAGGCATATAAAATTGTCGGCTCCAATGCACTCCGCCCTGATGTGCTCAACGCATTCTATGCCCGCTTTGAGCAAGAGGTCAGCGAGAGCGAGCTCTCTACCTCAGAAGCCGCGGATGAACTTGTATCTGAGATCACCACTGCAGACGTCGGAGCAGCCTTCTCGAAGGTCAACCCACAGAAAGCCACTGGCCCGGATGGGGTACCCGGACGAGCACTGAGGTCTTGCGCAGATCAGCTTGCGGGGATATTAGCAGACATCTTCAACCTTTCTTTACAACAATCTGAGGTCCCTACCTGCTTCAAGAAGACGACCATCATCCCTGTACCAAAAAAAGTCAAGCAGCGTGCCTTAATGACTATTGTCCAGTGGCTCTGACATCCATCATCATGAAGTGTTTCGAAGGGTTAGTCATGGTACGAATCGAGTGCAGCCTCCCAGATTGCCTTGATCCACGACAGTTTGCCTACCGCTGCAATAGGTCCACAGCAGACGCCCTGCACTCTACCCTGGAACACCTAGATAACAAAGTAACCTATGTCAGACACCTATTTATCGACTACAGCTCTGCCTTCAACATTCCTACGAAACTCATCTCCAAGCTCTGTGGCCTTGGCCTCGGCTCCTCCCTCTGCGACTGGATCCTGAACTTTTTTAACCCACAGGGCACAATCAGTAAAAATAGGCAACAACACCTCCTCCACGATCATCCTCAACACCGGTGCCCCACAAGGCTGTGTCCTCAGCCCTCTACTATACTCCTTATACACCTATGACTGTGTGGCCAAATTCCCCTCCAACTCGATTTTCAAATTTGCTGATGACACCACAGTAGTGGGTCGGATTTTAAACAATGACGAGACAGAGTATAGGAATGAGATAGAGAATCTGGTGAACTGGTGCGACGACAATAGCTCTCCCTCAATGTCAACAAAACAAAGGAGATTATCATCGACTTTAGGAAGCGTAGTGGAGAAAATGCCTCTGTCTACATCAAGGGCCACGAAGTAGAAAGGGTTGAGAGCTTCAAGTTTTTAGGTGTACAGATCACCAACAGCCTGTCTTGGTCCCCCCATGCTGACACTATAGTTACGAAAGCCCACCAACTACTCTACTTTCTCAGAAGATAGGAAATTTGGCATATCAGCTACGACCCTCACCAACTTCTACAGATGCACCATAGAAAGCATTCTTTCTGGTTGTATTACATCTTGGTATGGAGCCTGCTCTGCCAAGACCGCAGGAAACTACAAAAGGTCGTGAATGTAGCCCAGTCCATCACGCAAACCAGCCTCCCATCCATTGACTCTACCTATATTTCAGAAAGGCAGCCAGCATAATTAAGGACCCCCACGCACCCCGGACATAAATATCTTCCACCTCCTTCCGTCTGGAAAAAGGCACCAAAGTTTGAGGTCACGTACCAACCGACTCAAGAACAGCTTCTTCCCTACTGCCATCAGACTTTTGAAGGACCTACCTCGTATTAAGTTGATCTTTTCTCGACACCTTGCTATAACTGTAACATTATATTCTGCAGTCTCTCCTTCCTTATGTACGGTATGTATTGTTTGTACAGCATGCAAGAAACAATACTTTTCACTGTATACATGTGACAATAATAAATCAAATCAAATCAAATCAAAGTCAGGAGGTGAGTTACTCGCTGCAGAATTCTTGGCCTCTGACCAGGATGTTGACAGTGGGGGATTCAGTATGATAATGCCATTGAATGTCAAGGGGCGATGGTTAGATTCTCTCTTGTTGGAGATGGACATTGCCTGACACTTGTGTAGCGTGAATGTTACTTGCCACTTGTCAGCCCAAGCTTGGATATTGTCCTGGCTTTGCAGCATTTGGACAAAGACTTAAAAATATATATAGTCACCATTATAATGTAGGAAATGCACCAGGCAATCTGCACACCATTTCTTTCCATGAACAGCAATGAAACAGTGACCAGATAATGGACTGCACTTTATATGTCCCCGCTGGGCTTGTTTCTGGTAGAAGGGATGGGGCATATAAAATAGGGCAGGTGCCCAACCACCCCTGAGTTCACTCCCATTATATGGGGAGTGGGTGGGCACTGCAATCAATAGTCCACCTGCTATATTTAAATAGATAATCAAGAGTCACTTTGGCTTGTTACCTCACCAATTGACCCCAATAATATGCTGCCCATGCCATGACACATTTGGTGTGGACAGTTGGGCAGGAGCGAATAACCTGATTTTAAAACAAATATATTTATTCTTCAAAGTGGGGAAGGAAGGAGGGGTTCGATCTTCGGGGGGGGGGGTGCCTTTTGTGAATCAGGTGGGTAACCCCCCTCAGTTGGAACTTCCTTTCTTCTAAACTCACTGCAACCTTAAACCCAACATCGCACCCAATCCCCTCACCCTGACCTGCTGAAAACATCTCTTCCCAAATCCTGAACTTAGCGGCTTTGAGGATCTGGGTGCCTTCTTACTCCTTTTTGCAGCCCCCGCAGTGGCCACTCACATGCTCGTGGCACTGCTGGGATTGATAGAGTTGCTGCCCAATTGGACCCAGTGAGGGGATGAAATCCCAGATTTTCCATGTAAAATGTACCTGCAGCGCAATATGGTCAAGCTGTCCATCCCTCCCCTCGTGTCCTACGCACCTAAATGTGTTTTTTCGTTGTTGGTAGCCCCTATTAACATATGACTTGTGATCAACTGTGTTGTATCATTTTTAACCAAATGCCTAACTGTGTTTGAATTTGACCTTGATCTGGTTGCCGAAAGAACATTTTGAAAAGCTAAACATCTGTTTTGAATTTTTTGGTCGTTTCATGAATTTAAATTTTCATGTAAGTGATCACCATTTTAGGGAATAATTCTCCACAGAAAATAATTGTCGCTTTTGGAGAAACAGCAATGAGTCTGATTGCTTTGCGATTGGGAATGTCAAACACATTTGACAGCTTGAACTGTTAGTGAAAACTGAGGAAGGAAACTGATTAAAATGTTGATGCTTCAGTGGTGCTGATGGAGCAGTGCAATTGGACCATGTCTCTCCTGTGGCTTAAGTAAGGTACAAAATTAAACTAGAATGTCTTTGAACCTCCCTGTCTATTGATTAGAGATAGCATGCAGCGAAGTGATTTAATTCTGTAAACATTGTTGTGAGTAATGAACTGTTTTCTGCTGCAGAATTCACAAGGCTTTTGCTTCCAGAATGCTGTAAAATGAATTCACTGAGATGAAACGTGCATTCCAAGATGCATTCATTTCACATTAGGTTGTGGAGGTGTGGCTGATGCTAAGCTTTAATTTGATTAGTGCCCAAGTATTGTGGGTTGGCATAGGAGGTCATTTAAATGGGGGTATGTTGAAGTAGTTTTGTATTAAGGTTGTGTATATTACTCATTAATATTGGGAGTGCAATTTTTTGACAAAACAAGTTCATATGGTTCACTTTATAAGCTTGTTTATTTTTACTTATTAAATATTTTCTTAACAAATGGGTGAGATTCAGTGTATTCATGCCAGGGAAAGTGTTAAATGAAAGGGAAATTCTAAGATGAGGCCTTACCCGAGTTTCTTTATATAAAACATGCTGTTCCAAAGGGGAGAATATGACAGCTGAGCCTAATTCTAACTTCATTTGATGGCTAGCTGGCAATGATTTATCGATCTGGAATAGAACTAATAATAATAATAATTGCTTATTGTCACAAGTAGGCTTGAATCAAGTTACTGTGAAAAGCCCCTTGTTGCCCCATTCCGGCGCCTGTTCGGGAGGCCAGTACGGGAATTGAACCCGCGCTGCTGGCCTTGTTCTACATTACTCTTCAGCCAAAGGATTTTGAGGTCAATTCCAGTGCTCCATTTCTTCCCAAAGATCAGCTGGCGTTACTTGATCTGTGTAGCCTAATACCACCTTACATGATGAAGTCAACAGGTCACGAGTTCAGGGAGATTAAAGTTTCTAATCAGTGAGAAAAATTCCTGCTAAAACAAATCTACCTTTCAAATGCATACTTTTTAAGTCATTCAGTTGGAAATCATCTGCCTTAATATTAACCTCCAGAATTTCAATGCCTGTAGAGCAGAAATAGTATCCACTGTATGATCTGTGATTTGTCAACTTTGCTCAAGGTGGTTGCCTTGACCAGTTTGTCTTCAGAGACATGTATCCTGCAGGTTTGTGTTTCTCATGATGCTGCTGGATGCTTCCATCACAGGGTGCGATGCTTTACTCAGAAAAATATACTCAATACCTTGATATATTATTTGAACTTAGGACTGTGACTATACTTCAATTATTTTCAGGATTAGGTCTGCTACTGGTGTACCAGTGGACAAACATAATAGCTATATTATGATCAAAAACAGCACAAGATCAGGTGATTCTATTGATCTGAACGTATTATTGAAATGTCCAGATTCTGAGGGTGGTTGGGGACGGGAGGGTGGTAGTTGACAAGATAGATGGTAATGGGATGTTTCATCTCATAGGCGATCTAGAATCAGGGAGGACAGTTTTACAATAAGGGGTAATCCATTTAAGATGGAGAAAAGGAGAAATTTCATTTCAGAGGTTTGTGGAGCTTTGGAATTGTGTACGCCAGAGTGCAGCAGCGGCTGAGCCATTGAATATAAAATTAAAAAAATGTTCTTTTATTGGGTTTTCGAACATAGTATATTTACAGGTGTACACAAAGAAAAAAATTAGAAAATACAAACAAGATAAAAACAACAACGCTATATAGTTAGCAAAAATACGTAAATAACAAGTAAAGAAAAACAAGGTGTAGGGGGTAAAAACTGGGAAAGTGTATATGCATCGAGGTGAGAGACATTTGCAGTATACCTGTATACATATCTTGTGTATCCTTCCATTTCTTTTTCAAACAAAGAGAGTACATACAACACCGGTAATACAAAATAGGTCTTGGGGGGGGGGGGGGGGGGGGGGGGTGCTTGGATGGCGCAGGGGCGCCATCCTGATGAAGCTTGTTTCTCCCGATCGGTTTTCGCTATTGTTCTTGTGTGTTTGCCTCTGCTTCGGCCGTCCGTCGTTTCTTCCACCTGTACTTTCTTACTCCCTGCTGCTGTGTTTGTCATGGTCGTTGTCATTTTCTGTGCACTCCTTCCAGTTTGTGTTCCCTCGTCTTCCCCCCTCTCTGGTTCCCCTCTATTGTTCTTTGCCTCCTGTCTTTCCTTCTTCCCTCTACCCCCAATCCCTGCTCCCCTCCAACCTTTACCCCCCTCCCCCTCCTCTTCCCCCTCCCTCCCTGCAGTTCACCTTTCTTTTCTATTGAGTTTGGCTACCCCCTCTTGCACAGCTCTCCCTCCCCCCCCCCCCCCCCCCCCCCCGGTCTTTCCCTCCTTCGTTCTCTTTCCTCATGTTTTGGCTACTTTCCCCCGGCTCTTGGCTACTTGATTATTTATCAGCCTGTTCGTTGGCCACAAACAGGTCCCGGAACAGTTGGGTGAATGGCTCCCATGTTCTGAAGAAGTAATCGTCCGACTCTGATGGCGATTTGATTTTCTGCATTTAGAGAGATTCTGATTCATCGGACAACCAATCTGTAGTTTTGGGTGGCGCTGCTGACCGCCAGCTGAGCAGGATTCTACGGTGGGCGATCAGGGAGACATAGGCAAGGGTGTCCGCCCTCCTCCCCATGAATAGATCTGACTAGTCTGATACCCCGAAGACCGCCACTTTTAGACATTGCCCCACCCTCACCCCTACCACTTTGGACAACCTCGAAGAAGGTTGTCCAGTACCCAGCACGTTTGGGGCAAGACCAGAACAGGTTGGCCGGGCCCCCTTGGCACCGTTCACATCTGTCCTCAACCCGGGAAGAACCTGCTCATTCGGGTTCTTGTTCGGGTTCTTGTTAAGTGGGCTCTATGTACCTCCTTTAGTTGCATTGGGTTCAGCCTTGCGCATGTCTTGTGTATCCTTCCATTTCCTTTTCAAACAAAGAGAGTACATACAGTGGGGATTAATGGGTGTTTCTCTGGTTGGCAGCCAGTGGCTAGTGGTGTCCCTCAGGGATCAATGTTGGGCCCACAATTGTTCACAATTTACATAGATGATTTGGAGTTGGGGGACCAAGGGCAATGTGTCCAAGTTTGCAGCTGACACTAAGATGAGTGGTAAAGCAAAAAGTGCAGAGGATACTAGAAGTCTGCAGAGGGATTTGGATAGGTTAAGTGAATGGGCTAGGGTCTGGCAGATGGAATACAATGTTGACAAATGTGAGGTTATCCATTTTGGTAGGAATAACAGCAAACGGTATTATTATTTAAATGATAAAATATTAAAACATGCCACTGTGCAGAGAGACCTGGGTGTGCTAGTGCATGAGTCACAGAAAGATGGTTTACAGGTGCAACAGGTGATTAAGAAGGCAAATGGAATTTTGTCCTTCATTGCTAGAGGGACGGATTTTATGACTAGGGAGGTTATGCTGCAATTGTATAAGGTGTTAGTGAGGCCATACCTGGAGTATTGTGTTCATTTTAGTCTCCTTACTTGAGAAAGGACGTACTGGCACTGGAGGGTGTGCAGAGGAGATTCACGAGGTTAATCCCAGAGCTGAAGGAGTTGGATTACAAGGAGAGGTTGAGTAGACTCAGACTGTACTTGTTGAAATTTAGAAGGATGAGGGGGGATCTTATAGAAACATATCAAATTATGAAGGGAATAGATAGGATAGATGCAGGCAGGTTGTTTCCATTGGTGGGTGAGAACAGAACTAGGGGGCATAGACTCAAAATAAGGGGAAGTAGATTTAGGACTGAGTTTAGGAGGAACATCTTCACCCAAAGGGTTGTGAATCTATGGAATTCCTTGCCCAGTGAAGCAGTTGAGGCTCCTTCATTAAATGTTTTTAAGATTAAGATAGTTTTTTGAAGAATAAAGGGATTAAGGGTTATGGTGTTCAGGCCAGAAAGTGGAGCTGAGTCCACAAACGATGAGCCATGATCTCATTGAATGGTGGAGCAGGCTCTAGGGGCCAGATGGCCTACTCCTGCTCCTAGTTCTTATGTTCTTATGTGGAGGTGAAGTTGACCCTATGTAGTGCTTCACTTCAGAGTCCCCAACCTATTTTGAGCCCCAGATCTTCCTCCCATTTCTTCCTCGTTGCGTTCAGTACAGTGTCGGACCTCTCTACATGTGTCGTTCGTACATTGCTACAGTTTCCTTTACCTAGGATGTTTGCATCAAGTAACTCCTCGAGTCGGGTCTGTCGTGGTGGTCGTGGGTACATCCTTGTCTCCTTCAGTAGGAAGTTTTTAAGCTGCAGCTCCCTTGGTTCGTTGTCCCAAGCTAGCTGAAATCTCTCCCGTCAGTTCGTCCAGTATTGTGACCTTGCCGTCGGTGTATAGGTCCCTACCAGTCAGTGTCCCCCATCCTGTCTCCAGTTTTTAAAGGTGGCATCGGTGAGTGCTGGTACAAACCTATGGTTGTTGCAGATGGGGGCTTTGTCGGACATTTTGGTCAGGCCGAATTGCTCCCAGTTGGTTCCAGGTCTGGAGGGTGGTAACCACAACTGGGCTGTTGAAGTGTTTTTTTGGTGGGGATGGGAGTGCCGCCGTGGCAAGGGCCCGCCATTGAATATATTAACGGCTGAGATAGACAGATTTTTGAACTATAGAACAATCAAGGGTGATGGGAAATGAGCAGAAAAAATAAATTCATGGCTAAGATCAGTCATGACCTTACTGAATGATAAAAGGCGCAAAGAACCATATGGCCCCCTTCTGTTCCTATTTCATATGTTCTTATATAGTCTGTTTGGACATTTTGGGGGCACAGTGGTTAGCACTGCTGCTTCAGTGTCAGGGACCTGGGTTCAATTCCAGCCTTGGGTGACTGTGGAGTTTATACATTCTCCCCGTGTCTGTGTGGGTTTCCTTCAGGTTCTTTGGTTTCCTCCCACAGTCTAAAGATGTGCAGGTTTGGTAGGGTTATGGGGATGGGGTGGGGGAGTGGACTATAATAGGGTTGGTGCAGGGTCAGTGCTGACTTGATGGGCCGAATGGCCTCATTCTGCATTGTTGGGATTCTGTGAGTTGTATCAGAGTTGTCATCAATTGGTCAAAGAAGAACAAATAAAAGTACAGCACAGGAACAGGCTCTTTGGCCCTACAAGCCTGCGCTGACCATGCAGTCTGTTTAACCTAAAAGTAAAAGTAGACCTCATCTATTTTGCATAATACCTAACAGTTCAACTTGGTTCATCCCTTCTTTTAATGCAGATAACAGTGTCCCCTTTAGCAGGCTAATCATAATTTTTCTAGTTAGTTATTATGACCCTCTCTTAAAGTCAAATAAGAATACCGGATCTCACTAATGTTGCCTCCTTTGCTGATCATGCTGAACTGTAGCTCTTATGCATCTGTCCCTTATTCCTCAGCTTGACTGGAAGCCAGCGGCTAATCCTTTTCAAGGTTCTCTGTCTGGAGATTGGCGAGTCGAACATACAATGAAACTTAATTCCCCATCTAGTTGGCGGACCCTAGATCGTACTTCTTACTCAAATTTGTGGGCAGCACGGTAGCATTGTGGATAGCACAATCGCTTCACAGCTCCAGGGTCCCAAGTTCAATTCCGGCTTGGGTCACTGTCTGTGCGGAGTCTGTGCATCCTCCCCGTGTGTGCGTGGGTTTCCTCCGGGTGCTCCGGTTTCCTCCCACAGTCCAAAGATGTGCAAGTTAGGTGGATTGGACATGATAAATTGCCCTTAGTGTCCAAAATTGCCCTTAGTGTTGGGTGGGATTACTGGGTTATGGGGATAGGGTGGAGGTGTTAACCTTGGGTAGGGTGCTCTTTCCAGGAGCCAGTGCAGACTCATTGGGCTGAATGGCCTCCTTCTGCACTGTAAATTCTATGATCTATGATCAAATGAAAATAATTTTCCTGATGAGGGGAGTTTTAATCTGCAAAAGAGTTGGGATTGGGGGTGGTGTGATGGGAGTAGATGTCAGTACGAGCAGATCATACAACATCAAAAAATGCTAGCGGTGTCAGAAAGCCAACATTGTACCACTTGGATTTTACCTGAGTGCAGGAAATCCTCATGGAGATGCTGGGTCTGAATACGAGATATGTAAAAAGGTAATTGAAACAAGATTTAATGCTGCATTTTGACTTTAACTGCCAATGTGTGGGTTTACTGTGCTTACAGAAACCCAACGGGTTCAGCAAGGCTAGATTGACAAAGCTGTGAAGTTGACAGGCTGACAAGCCATTAAATATTGAACTAGGATAGATGCTTCCTTGCCAAAGTGAAAGGCTTTTGTTCCCAAGAGTTGTTCTGAAAGTGTACTTTAACTGTTTTGGAGGTATGTTCCAACATTTATACAAAAGATAATTTCTGCTATCTTAGATTTTTTTCAATTTGATCTGCACTCCCCTGTCGTTAGCCTTTGCTTCAGCATGGGAACAGCTTATGCAGTTCTATCTTGGATCTCTGATGAGGAACAAAAAAGAGCAGCACCAGCAATAAGAGCAACAACCTTCTCCCTAGCTACACGCCACTCCACAGGGCAGAGCGGATGGACACAGGGCAGAGCGGATGGACACAGGGCTCAAGCACATGGTATAAAGAGGATCAGCTTTCTTCACACAACTGAGCAACAGTGTCTTTAGCAAAGCAGTTCCAAGAAAGCTCCGACAATGTGAAAAATTGCCAAGGTATGTCCTGTCCACAAACAGACTAATCTAATCTGGCCAATAACAGCCTTATTGGTCTACTCTTTATCATCAATAAAGTGTGGAAGACATCAGCGAGTTTGCTATGAAGTAGCATTTGTTCAGCAATAACCTGCTCACTGATACTCAGTTTGGTTTCC
This sequence comes from Scyliorhinus canicula, assembly GCF_902713615.1. Lineage (NCBI taxonomy): Eukaryota > Metazoa > Chordata > Chondrichthyes > Carcharhiniformes > Scyliorhinidae > Scyliorhinus > Scyliorhinus canicula. The sequence continues at coordinate 88,722,899 of NC_052153.1, read as the reverse complement.
GCCAGAGCCACTCGGCTCCAAACCTCATTACAGCTTAGGTCCAAATGTGGATATAGCAGCTGAATTCCAGAGGGGAGGTGAGAGTGACTGCCCTTAACATCAAGGCAGCATTTGACCAATTGTGGCATTAAGGATCACTAGCAAAATAAGTCAATGGATATCAGGGGTTTCCACTGGTTTAAATCATATTTAGCACAAAGAAGGATGGTTTTGGTTGTTGGAGGTAATCACCACAACCTCAAGCAACTGCTGCAGGGTTTCTTCAGGATAGTGTCATAGATCCAACCATCTTTAACAACTTCATCAATGATTCCCTGCAACATAAGATCAGAAACTGGGATGCTCACTTATGATTACACACTGTTCAGTGCCAGTTACAATTTTAAAATATTGAAGCAGATCATGTGCACTTTCTGCAAGACCTGAATGGCCTTTAGTCTTGGGCTGGTAACTGGCAAGTATCAGTTGTGCCACACTAGTGCCAGGCAATGACCATCTCCAACAAAGAGAATATAACCATCGCCCCATGACATTCAATTGAATTACCATCGCTGTATCCCCCGCTATCAACATCCTGGAATGATCATTGATGTGAAACCTAACTGGACTAGCCGTATAAATTTGAGGAAAACCGTTTTCACCCAGGTAGGAATCTGGAATTTACTGCCAGAAAGGTGGATAGCAGGGAACCCTCACAATATTTAAGAAGCATTAGATGAGCACTTGAAATTCCATAGCATACAAGGCTACGGACCAAGTGCTAGAAAATGGGATTATAATATATATATATCTGATGGCCAGAGCAGACACGATGGGTTGAAGGGCCTCTTTTTGTGCTGTAAAACTCTGAGTCTATAAATACTTTGGCTACAAGAGAGGTCAGATACAGAATATTGCAGCAAATAGCTCACCACCTGTCCACCATTTAGAAGGCAGAAGTCAAGAGTGTGATGAAAATCTCTCCATTTGTCTGGATGACTACAGCTCCTACACCATTCAAGAAAGTCAGCACCATCCACAACAAAGCAGCTTGTTTGATTGGTGTTCCATCCACCACATTGAACATTTACTCTCTCCACCACCAGCACAGTGGCAACACTGAACCATCTGCAAGATATACATCAGCAACTCACCAAGGTTCCTTTGACTGCATCTTCCAAACCTATGACCTATTCCGCCCAAAAGAACAAAGGCAGCTGACTGGATTGGAACACCACCACTTGCAAGTTCCTCCAAGCTACACACCATCCTGACTTTGAGCTATATTGCCATTCCTTCACTGTTGATAATTCAAAATCCTGGAACTCCCTCCCTACAGACTGTGACTCACCACCACCTTCTCAAGGGAAGGGAAATAAATACTGGCCTGCCCAGTGATACTTGCATCTAAGGCTGAATAAAAGCAGAGGCTCAGTTTATCTCAGCAGTCATTACTGATCTCTGCCACACACTGGAACAAGCAATGCTTCCAGCAGGAGAGGTGAGCACACATTGCCAATGGCGGTCAAGGCTACCACAGCCCTGAATTTCCTTCTCTGCACCTCCTTCTGCAGGATTTCACAATCTACATGCAGATGTACATCTCCCAGATGACTGATGCTATGTTTGCCAGGGCTGCCATTTATACTCATTTTAATACTGACAAGGCCAGTTGGAATTGGGTGACTCTGGTTTGCTGCAATGGGTTTCCAAAGATCCAGGGAGTTTTACGTTGCACCTATGTGACAATCAAGATGCCCTCAGATAATCTGGGAGTATTTATCAACGGAAAATGATTCAGCTCCATCAGTATTCAGCTGGTATGTAACCACAAAGATATTAACGCATGTATGTGCAGGATATCTAGAAGCTGCCATGATACCTTCATTCTGCAGCAGTCAAATCTCCCATGTAGGTTTGCACCTCCAAACAGAGTTAGCGGATGACTCTTTGTGAATAAGGCTACCCTCTAAATATCTAGCTGCTGAAATCTGTGAGAAAACCTGCAACTGATGAACATGGGAAGTAAAACCGGAGCCATGTGAGCACTAAAGTGATCATTGAACAAGCCATTGGGTTTCTGAATGTGCGATCAGGTGCCTGGCAGATCTGGGGGCACTTATCTGTAGTTAGTAGCAAAGGTGTCCAGAATGATTGTGGTCTACTGTGTCTCACACAACATTATGCTGGAGAGAGGGCTGGAGCTTTAGGAGGAGGAAGGTGGCAACATCCACGGGGAGGAGGACACTGGCATAGCTAGAGTCCTTCTCTCCCGTCCCCCACCCTAACAAAAAGAATAGTTCGAGAGTCAGTTATCATTCTATCTCAACAACGATCTTTGCTTGTCATGCACCCTGGTATAATAATCTCGCTAAGGCCCTTTTATTTACATAACAGAAAAGGCCGTAGCCACGACTTACAGTGCACGGGTCCAAGTCCAGGAACCGACAGAATACCAGCCTAGGTTTAAACTCTTGCTGTTTGTTTCCTATTGGGAGCTCCGGCCACTCATTATAGAACATAGAACATAGAACAGTACAGCACAGAACAGGCCCTTCGGCCCTCGATGTTGTGCCGAGCAATGATCACCCTACTCAAACCCACGTATCCACCCTATACCCGTAACCCAACAACCCCCCCCCCCCAACCTTACTTTTTAGGACACTACGGGCAATTTAGCATGGCCAATCCACCTAACCCGCACATCTTTGGACTGTGGGAGGAAACCGGAGCACCCGGAGGAAACCCACGCACACACGGGGAGGACGTGCAGACTCCACACAGACAGTGACCCAGCCGGGAATCGAACCTGGGACTCTGGAGCTGTGAAGCATTTATGCTAACCACCATGCTACCGTGCTGCCCGTGAGTACCGTGGAAGTTCATACTCCACGAAGCCCACAGAGAGACCTATTGATGATCCCCCGTGCCTTCGTGGCCACCATATCAGCAGGTGAGAGGCAACATACGTGGTGATTGGACAATGGAGATTTGAAATGAAGTTTTTGATTCATTTACCTTTGCAAACAAAGTGACACACTTGTAAACACCCCAGTGATTCCTTTGTAAAACACCCCAGTGATGCCTATTACTTCTACCTGGTGCTATTCCTGTGACTTCAGCAGAGCTAGAAGCAGGCTGCCCCTTCCTTTTTAGAGTACCCAGTTATTTTGTTTTCCAATTAAGGGGCAATTTAGCATGGCCAAACCACCTAACCAGTACATTTTTGGGTTGTGGGGTTGAAACCCACACAAACACGGGGAGAATGTGCAAACTCCACACGGACAGTGACCCAGGGCCGGGATTGAATCTGGGACCTCAGCGCTGTAGTCCCAGTGCTAACCATTGCACCACCATGCTGCGCAGGGCTGCCCATACCTCTGCTCTGGCAGCGGAGATTATTGTGGCTGACATCCTCTCAGTTTTAGGCCTGCGAGAGCCCGGCCAAAGACTATGCCACCTGCACCTGTGCAGCGGCAACATTTTCCAATGGCTGCTTGTTGGGCTCTGACTACAGTGGTGGTGGAGGGAGGCGACGAGTGAGAAATGGAATCCCTTTAAACAGAGTCTCTACTTCAGTATCTCCTTTCTCCTCCTTCCCTATCATGGCTGACTCAAATTTCCAGGAGCTGGAGAGCATATTGCTGTACTTTAGTGTGGCATTGAATCGCTAAAGTGTGGCTTTCCTCCATCTTATTTAAGCTGGTAAGTTGAGTGTTATGCCGCTTGTGAAGGCCAGCATGCACTCAGTCACCTGCCACATCTAATGCTCTATGCAGGTGAGCACCTTTTGCATGGAGGCCCCATCAAGGGCCCAAGACTTCATGGTACTCATGCTAGAGATGTCTCCTCCAATCCCTCTCCAGTCATGCACGAGCATTAGGAAATGCTGACATAATAACGAATGTTTTCCATTGCTGCTCCAGAATTGTTCTCTCTGTGGATGGCTGCCAAGACTCGGCACCTGTGTCCAACTGACCTGAGCTTCGAGTGTCCTCCGCCCTCCAGCAGGGAATGATAAAATCCCTACAGTGCAGAAGGAGGCCATTTGTTCCATCGAGTTTGCACTGACTCTTTGAAAGACCACCTATAATCTATAATCTTTATTATTGTCACAGGTAGGCTGACATTAACACTGCAGTGAAGTTACTGTGAAAAGCCCCTAGTCGCCACACTCCGGCGCCTGTTCCGGTACACCTGAGGGAGAATTCAGAATGTCAAGTTCACCTAGCAGCTCAGCTCGTCTTTCAAGACTTGTGGGAGGAGACCGGAACACCCGGAGGAAATCCACGCAGACACAGGGAGAATGTGCAGACTCCGCACAGACAGTGACCCAAGCCGGGAATCGAACCTGGAACCCTGGCACTGTGAAGCAGCAGTGCTTACAGAGGCCCAATCCCCTGCCCTTTCCTTGTAACCACCTTGTCTTTGGACACTAGGGCAATTCAGCCTGGCCAATCTAGCTAACCTGCACATCTTTGGACTGTGGGAGGAAACTGGAACACCCGGAGGAAACCTACGCAGTCATGGGGAGAATGTCAAACTCCACACAGACAGTCACCCGAGGTCAGAATCAAACCCAGGTCTCTGGTGCTGTGAGACAGCAGTGCTAACCAGTGTGCCACGGTGCTGCCCATCGGGACTCTACTGTTTCCCTGTATCTGACACCTTCTGCTCACTTGTGATGTTTAACTCAACATGCGACAACATGTTGGCCAGTAGTATGCACCGATTGGATAGTTGACAAGCGAGCAGTGGCCTTCCCCAGGAGCAGGATCAAGGGAATGGATATCCCACCAACCGAAGCAGGATCAAGGGAATGGATATCCCACCTACCGAAAGTTATCAGCTAATCAAGGCCAGCAGTTCTTTTGAATGGCAGCACCATTGGGGAGACAGTGGGCGCTGTCCGAATGACAACCACCCTACTCCCAGGACCCAGTCCAGGGGTGAGTGACAGTGAGAGGGCATTTGCATGGAAGAGGGGAGATTGGTGTAATAACTTGCAGAGCACACACAGCGGGTTTGATAACTTTTCCCATGTGACTTAAGGTGTAAGAGCTCCCCCACTAACTACTGGTCTGTTACCATATGTATATAGAGTTGGCTAGATAGGAACCAACCGACAGAGAGAGAAGACCTGGTGAAGTCGAACTGGGCCCCTTTGTAAATGATATGTATTCTAAATAAACTTTTCCTTTATGTTACTCGTCTGATTCCCTTCGCCTTTGTTATACGGTGACAAAGATAAACTGGAACTGTTGATGTGCTGCGCGGCTGCCTTCGCCTTTTCTCCGTGACTTTGCATTGCCTGGGACTAAGGTACGGTGTTGAAGTGTTCACTGTGCCCTTGTTCGGTCAATTGGAAGCTTTAGATCCTGTAATTGAGTTGCGAAACCAGTATGCAGAACATTTGCCATACTTTTTCCGTGCCAACAACATAACCGAAAATGAGCGCCAGACACTGATATTGTTAAAGGCCTGGGGTGCGCACACATCCGGCAACACCAGATACAGTTGCATTCAACCAGTTCTTTGCGCTGGAGGGGAATCTTTTCAATAGGCGGAAAGATGGGAAGGGAAGTCCATTGCCGAGTGTGTTTTCCAATTGTGGAAAATCGAGTATTGCGAATTTCGGTCTATGTTGGCAGATATGTTTTGTGACTGCTTGGTTTGCGGTATTAACAATTTTGACGTACAAAAAAGGCTTCCAGGTGAAGCTTCCCTTGTGTTCCAGCAGGCTTTGTAGATTTCTCTTTCACAGGAAAGTGCCGTTATGGGTATAAGGGAGTACCAAGGTATGGAGGTTAATTTCGTACGCTAATGCCCTTCTTGCCACCTTTCTGCGACTCGAACGGATAACCGAAATCTCAGGACCTAGACCGCTGCACACACCCTCTCGGAATTCGGGAGGATCCAACTCCGCCCCCTGTGAGAAGTGGGAATGTCAGAGTCACCGAAGCCGCCAGCAGCATGAGGGACAGCACCCTGACCGTTCAGGATGAGGTAGACATCAGCCCTGTGTCTGCACCCTTCATCTGGACGATCCTGAAGAAGCTGGAACCAAAATATAGTGAACTGTGTGACTGCCCCACGAATGGCCCCTATTTGCACCCCCATATGGGTTAACGGCCACTTAATTTAGATGGAATTGGATACGGGTGCTGCTGTCTCAGTGGTGCCGCACTACGTGTCCAACCGGATCCAACACGGAGTGAGTAGATTGTCGTTGGTTGAATCGGCCTCCTGACTCGGTACAGGGAGCGTTTGTCGATTGTGGGCTCTATGCTCGCCCCGGTGGTTTACAGATGTCAATCTTTGAGTCTTCCACTCATTAGGGGCCTCACGGTAGCATGGTGGTTAGCATCAATGCTTCACAGCTCCAGGGTCCCAGGTTCGATTCCTGGCTGGGTCACTGTCTGTGTGGAGTTTGCACGTCCTCCCGTGTGTGCGTGGGTTTCCTCCGGGTGCTCCGGTTTCCTCCCACAGTCCAAAGATGTGCGGGTTAGGTGGATTGGCCATGCTAAATTGCCCGTAGTGTAAGGTTAATGGGGGGATTGTTGGGTTATGGGTATACGGGTTACGTGGGTTTAAGTGGGGTGATCATTGCTCGGCACAACATCGAGGGCCGAAGGGCCTGTTCTGTGCTGTACTGTTCTATGGGGCAGGGAGACAGTCCCAACCTGCTGAGCAGGATTTGCTGCACCATATGCAGCTTGACTGGCAACGTATCCTCAAGGTAGAAACAGGCGGTTCATATGTGGTGCTCCAGAAATTCCTCGTCAATTTTGGGCCCAGCCATGGGACAATAAAAGGGGTCATAGCCAAAATTCAAGTCAATCCGTAGGCCCAACCTCGTTTTTTTGCGTGCTTGACCAGCCCCCGATGCAATTGTGGGAAAGGTTGAAACTGAGCTCCAGCAATTAGAATGTCTCGGGACCCTTTGGTCGGTTTGTTTTTGCCGACTGGGCAGCGCCGGTGGTCCCAGTGATGGAACCAGACCGGACTGTCCACCTCTGCCAATTAGAAATTAACAGTTAATACGGCTTCATGCTTGGATCAACACCCGCTGTCTCGCATCGAAGATCTATACGCCATGCTGTCAGGTGGCTCCACATTCACAAAATTAAATATGTGCAATGCTTATCTGCAGCTTAATTACATGAAGCCTCAAGAACATACTTTACTATCAACACTCATAAAGGCTTATATGAGTATACCCGGTTTCCATTCGGCGTCTCTTTGGCTTATTTCAATGTGTTATAGAAGATATTTTACGAGGTCTCCCACGCGTTGCTATCTATCTTGACAATGTGTTAATCACAGGGGCAATGCAGCCAGAACATCTGAACAACCTTGAGGCAGTTTTGCAGCAGTTTTCAGAATATGGCGTCAGTCCGTATAAAGCAAAGGGCATCTTTAATGCGAAAGAGGTGGCATATTTAGTTTACGGGTGGACCGGGACGGCCTACATCCAGTTGCCGACAAAGGGCAGCCAATAAAAATGGCCCCCGCACCACCGGAAGCTTCAGAGCTTTGCTCCTTTTTGGGCCTGATAAATTATTCTCTGTGTTTATACCGAATTTGGCAACAATCCTGCCCCCCCCCCCCCCCCTTCATTTTCTTCTGGGTTTGGGGTAATGACCAGGAGAGTGCACTCTGTTTGGTGAAACGGATGTTGGTTTCGTCCAAAGTACTAACTTACTTTGACACCGTTTTCCCAACGTCCAATAGCTTTTACCTCCAGGACGAAATTATGCCCATATAGTAAAGGAGGCCTGGTGGTCATCTTTGGAGTTAAACGCATCCACCAATACGTTTACGGCCACCATTTTTTCATAATATCGGATAGTATGCCATTGCTAGCCCTGGTTTGCAAGGATAAGGCGGTGCCGCTGATTGTGTCAGCCAGATCCAGAGGTCGGCTCTACTATTAGCTGCACAGCAGTACTCGTTTGAACATCATCCAGGCATGTAAATTGTGAATCCTGGCGCATTAAGTCAGCTCCCATTGCCTGGATCTGCCCACATTTGACAAAATCGCGACAGTCCTCAATTTCATGGACACCTTGCCCCTGATGGCTATTTGCATCCACGATTGGACACCGTATGATCTGGTATTAGCAAAGGTGCGACATTTGGCTTCATCCAGTGGACCACAGCGACAGCTTCTAGTGAAGTTGAAGGCTTTTTCGACCAAAATGTCGGAATTGACCGTCGAAGATGGGTGTCCTCCTGTTCATCTGGGTGTTACCAAAATGAAAATGCTGGCTCGGAGTTATGTTTGGTGGCCCAGCATTGCCCTGTGTGTCAGACCCATCAGAAGCTTCCGGCATTGGCGCCTATGCACCAATGGGAGTGCCCTGGTCGTCCCTGGGCCCATGTTCACGCAAGTTTTGCTGATCGGCTGCGCGCATCGTGTTCTGCCCACGGATTACCAGAGGTTCTTGTTATGGACAGCGGGGCCTCATTTACTAGCGAGGAGTTTGCTGTCTTCGCGAAGGTGAATGGAACCTGCCATGTTCACACTGCCCTATCATCCGGCGGAAAATTGATTGGCGGGCTGTGCCATACAAACAGTAAAGCGGCGCCTAAAAGAAATGGACCACAGAATTTGATGGATACCAGGCTGGCATGCTTACCCTTTTTGTATAGGACAACTCCTCATGCTGTTCCACGGATGGTCCTGGCCGACATGTTGATGGGTCGCCATCTACGAACTCGGTTGAGTTTATTACTACCTGACATTGTCGCGAAAGTGCTCTGCACACAAGATTTACAGGGTTGTTGCCGAAATAGGTGACAACCTCAAAGGCCCCTGACGAGCCGGTCAATGCCCATACTTTGGTGAAAGTCCTTGTTGGCTTCCAGGGGTCTTCGTTCGTCAAACCAGTCCCATTTCACACCAGATCCGTGTTCGAGGTCAGCTCATGAAGTGTCAGCTCGGCTGTCTTCCACTCCAGGGGCTCTTCGGAGGAACTCTGCCCTGCTCCGGCAAGCCACTCAAATGGCTACTCGGGGCGGGAGGGTGGGCGGGGGGACTACTTCCTGGTCCTGCCATTGGCTCCGGTTCAACAGTCTGCACATCTGACTATGTTGTTTTCTTCTCGCGATTCTGAAATGCCTATGTCTGGTCGTCTGACCTTTGGGGTCCCTGACTTGGATATCATCATTTGTCCACTTTCGGAGGGTTGTCCGCCCAGGGAGTCCAGCTGCAAGTGTCGTTGTCCGGCTCGTCCTACTGCGGCTGATCCTGTCACCGCCAGTCAGCGGTGTACCACGGCCAAAGTGTCTGCGTCACCTGTCGCCCAGTGGGGCTCCAACGGTTTCTCCTGCGTCTTCCTGTCGTCAATGTTTTTAACTTCTTCATCTACACCTGATTTTCATCATCCCCACCGTTCCCTATGGAGGTCTTGGGACTTGAGGGGGGGGGTTTGACAACATGCATGGAGCACGCTGGGCTGACTTGATTGTTTTCCCTGTGTGGCTCGAGGAGTATGAGCTCCCCCCTAACTACGGGGCTATTACCATGTGTATGTAAGGTCGGCCAGATAGGAACCGGCCAACTGAGAGAAAGGACCCGGTGAAGTCTAACTGGGTGCCTTTGTAAATAGTACATATTATAAATAAACATCATCTTTATGTTACTCATCTAACTCTCATCACCTTTATTAAAGTTAGGTTGGTCGCAAGGGCAGGGGGTGGTTCACAGCAACCTCCCCCCCCATCTTGATACCTCGATCAGGTTTTGAATGAAAAATGAAAATCGCTTATTGTCACGAGTAGGCTTCAATGAAGTTACTGTGAAAAACCCCTAGTCACCACATTCCGGCGCCTGTTCGGAGAGGCTGTTACGGGAATTGAACCGTGCTGCTGGCCTGCCTTGGTCTGCTTTCAAAGCCAGCGATTTAGCCCTGTGCTAAACAGACATTGAACAAGGACCACTCTTCTCCCTGGGAGCCAGCAAGGCAACACACCATGGTTTGCTTGTGTGCATGTTGCATGCCAAGTTCCTCACCTGCCTCTGGGTCAATACCAGCGGTGGTGGGGTGAGACCCATAAAAACCTCAGTTGGTGGCAGGACGGGAAGGCCATCCACAGGCCTTCCTTCCATGGATTAAATTGGGGGTAGAAACAAGATGGTGGTGGGGCCCTCCTGTCTGATTAAATGCCCCTCTGCCTTCAAACTCACCACGAAAAGAGCACAAGATACTAATGCTGTGAGTTGAAAAGGTAACATTTTAATTTTAGCATAAATTATCCCAAGGTTCTTCCATCACAAAGTGATTAGAAATCCTGAAATGTGACAAATTTCTTCAAAAATTGATTTAGACACTGCTTTTCAGAATGGGACTGTGGACAGAGTTTGTTAGCGGACTTGCAATTGCGATGCTGGAGCCCACTGAATCTACAGTGATTTTGTTTTTCAATTTGTCTTTTGGTGTTACTCAGAAAATCAATGAATTGCTTCCTTACCTATCTTCCAGTAGAAACCGTATTTACTTTGCATTCAACCCCCTGCCCCCTTCCTACTAATCAAATCTGAAAAGTATAGCCGCAATTGATTATTCTATCATCTCTATCAACAGGATCTTGTTTTAATCCCCCCAGTGACCAGACTCTTTGGCTATTTGATTAGTTGTGTGTATTGATTAGGTGACTGCATGAGAAGGCTATTATAATCTGTAAATGCAGTGACCTATACATAATACATTCTGATCTACAGATTAAATGTTGGCTGCAGGCTTTCCCTGAATTTGCCTCTCGAGTTAAATAGGGCCCTAATTAATGGACTGTTGAGTGCTCAATAGGTAGCTCCTATCTTCTTTAATTGAGGATCTCCAATTATAGGCCTTTTAAAAGGGAAGACGGAAAGCACCTTATCACATCTTTCAGCATGTTTCAAATACAATGAATAAGCTTGAAACACTGTTGCTACTTTGGCCTGACAGTAAACATTTCACATGCAGTAAGGTCCCACGACAGCCTGCCTCCAGAGGGAAGCACTATATTCCACCAGTGTCTCATTTGAAGATAATCATACACCTGACAATTCAACATCTCAGAGTGCCATGTCATGTTGGATTATGTATTCAGGCCTGGACTGAGGCTTAAACCGATGACTTTTCAATGTTGTGGTGAAGGTCTTATCAGCTAAGCCAAGGTGATGATCAAACGAATGTGTACAAAATGTAGATTTTATTGGTGGTTTCATCCTGTTGGCCAATTTGAATTTGGTGGTCAAATTGGATTCACTGTCAACTCTGATTAATAACTAGTTGAAGTGTATTTACTGTCGTTTGCAATTATAGTTCAGGTTTTTGTCCTTTACAGCTATAAACTATAGCTGTCTGACAGTCCAGTTGAGGAAATATATGGGAGTGCTTATTTTTGCTTCTGAGTTGTTTGTCGCGTGTCCATTTAATATTGAATTCCCATCTGGATTTTTTTTGGCTACTGCCAGACATGTTTGTTGTGAACTCACAAGCAAGAGAAGCTTGTTCTCAATTGACTCTGTCCATATGTAGCCTCCAGCCTTCAATTTTTTCAGTGCAGTCAGATATGTTTTTGACCCGAGAAAAGGGTGTTCATCGTAACCGGTAATCATGAAAGGCGCCTTTCCACATATTACACTTTTCATTCTGCACCTATTTTCCAAACTTTCAAAGAGGCTCCAGTGGTTAGAGCTGATCTAATGCACAATATTTAAAGCTTTGACGTTCATTTGTGGTCAAGAACAAAATCGATCCTTGGGTCTCTCATTGCCATTATGCTTGTAAAGAGATTATGTGGATTTTTATCTGTCAGAGGCTCTAATACAAGATTCATATCTACATTAGGATGTGTTTGCTTTCTAAGATATGAGGCAAGCGAGGAGACAATAAGAAAAGAACCAGTGCTCTACCATTGATTCTCATCAATCACACAGATTGGTTTGTATGCTGGGATCAGGCTGGTCTGACTTGTATCCAGACATCAGTACAAATGGATGTGAATGCACATTATCTGTGTGAGTGTTTATTCTCCAATATGAGAGCTGTTGTCAATTGCTGGTCTGGGGAAGGAAATCGCCTGCCGACAGCTACGGAACTTAGTTGTTAAACAGCTCAGTTACTCTGCAATTGTAGGCTAGAGAATTGTGCAGAATTACACAAAAGAGGGAAGAAAGAAATTGGAACTATATGATATCTCAGATTTCAGTGTTCTATATTACGCATGGAAGAATTGGCTGTTAATAATCAGAATCAAGCCATCTATTGGAGAATGACAGAATAGTCTAAAACAAATTAGACAGGCAACTTCACGAGATTGAAACATTGCCTGGTTCAGCAGTGCGCATAAAGTGTTATGATCTGAGGGGTTTTTAGCTTAGAATTTTAAGAAGAATTTAAACAAGATTATGTCGAAAGTTTAATAATCTATATAAAAATCATTGAACTTAGAAATAAAATTCTCCCTGCCACAGATTTAAGATAATTGGCAAACGAAGCAGGTGGGAGATGAGGGGAAATTAATTTATGCATCGAGTCGATGATTGTACTGCCTGAAAGAGTAGTGGTAGCAGATTCAACTTAACTTTTCAAAAGGGGATTGGATATATACATGAAAAGTGAAAAAAAAGGACTACGGGAAAAGAGCAAGAGATCTTGGTAGGGAAACCAACAGAAGACATCATGAGCGGGTCTAGACTGAAAATGCTAGAAATCACTCTGGGTCTGGAGGATCTCAGATATTTCCTGCATAATTATATCTGACTGAATCACATATACAAAATAATTCTCATTACCTTTGCATTTATTTGAACTTGGAGCTCAGCTTCCTTTTCACCAGAAAGATCATTTATTTTCCTCTCCGTAATATCATCTATCTCTACTCTGCCTTCCATTAAATTCTCATCCATGCCTTTGTTACCACCAGAGTAGACCATTCCAGTTCTTTCCTGACTGGTCTCCCCTCTTCCACACTGCATAAGCTTAAGTTCATACAAAATTATTTTGTTTGGATCTTAATTTACACCAAATCCCATTCATCCATCGTCCATGTGTTCACTGACCTACATTGGCTCCCGGTCCAGCAACACCTTGAATTAAAAATTCTCATCCGCTGCTTCAAACTCCTCATTGGCTTCATGCCTGCCTGTTTTTGAATCTTGACCGGCCCTACTCCCTCTTAGAATTCGGTGTCCTCCAAGTCTTGCCTCTTTTTCACTCCCATACTTCCTTCACCACAGAAGAGCTTTTGAAGAATGCTTCCAGGGGTGAGAAACTTCAGTTATTAGGATAAATTGGAGAGGTTGAGACTGTTCTTCTTGGAGAGAAAGGCTAAGAGAAGATTTGATAGAGATGTTGCAAATCATGAGAGGGGCTGGACAGTGTAGATAGGGAAAGCTTGTTCCCATTTGTAAAAGGATAAAGAACGAGAGGGCACAGATTTAAGGTGATTTGCAAAATAATCAAATGTGATGTGATAAAAACGTCTTCACACAATGAGTGGCTTGGGTCTGCAATGGGACTGCCTGGAAACGGTGTGGAGGCCAGGTTCAGCTGGGTCATTCAAGAGGGCATTAGATGATTAGTTGAATAAATACAATGTGCAGGGATACGGGGAAAAGGCAGGGGATGGCACCAAGCCATGATGCTCCTTTGGGAGAGTCGGTACAGACATGATGGGGCCAAATGGCTTCAATCTGTGTCATAACATTTCTGTGATTACATGATTGCCACTAGGGCTATGCTTCCAGCTGTCTGGCCCTACATCCTGGAATTCCCTTCGAAATCTTCCTGTAAGACACTAGTTAAAACTTAACTCTTGTGACCCACGGCATTGTTTGGTGACACATCCTTATATCTCCTTATGTGGTTTCAGGATCAATTTTTATCTAATTTTCATATCTCCTGTTAGGGCTTTGGGATGTTTTGCTGTGTTAAAGATGCTATGTGAGTGAAAGTTGTTATTGAGACTCACCAGTGACACATCTTATTTGGTTTTGTGCAAGAAATGTTGAAATAAGCCAAAATATTTTCTTAAATAGTTTTCCAGAATTTTCAAGACAAGTATGAAGAAATATTATCATGCTTGGCATTAACTTTTTAATCTCTACCATAGCACACAGAGAAGAGAAGGTTTCAATGCTGGCTATTGGTGAGTCTGAGAAGTGTCCAAATGAAGATCTAATAATGACCATGATCTCTTCAAATTTGCATACTGCGGTGTATCATTTATGCTTGAGCATAGAAAACTACTGTAAGCAATGCTATCAACATTCCCCTTTATTTCCCTTTCCCCTGATTTCTCTTTTAATGCTTTGTCTCTTTTTGCCCACCTACTCTTGCAAATGCACGCTCTGTCTGTGTTTCTCCCTCTTCCCTCTGGCCAACGTTTTGCAATTTTATCTATATTTTTAAAATAAAGACACATCTTTATTTTTTCAGGGTTAGCGATTGAGAAAGGATATATGGCCAGGAATTTTTTCAGGAAAAGCTGTTTTGGTTTGTCAGAACTTGTATCAGCAATTGAGTTTTTGCAGTGCATCGGGCAACGTTATGTGGTAAGAGTGGGAGTGTCTCCTTGGAAATTTGTGGCTTATGTCAATAATAAAGATTTAATTGAATAGGTGAATGAAGGAAAAGGAGATGAAGCTTTCTCTTTCCTTTCCTCTTACAGTGTGGGAGAAATGCTCCGAATAGACAGAAGACACACTGACGAAGGGTTTTACACAACTAATAAGTGTCAGATCGGGGTGAGAAAGGAAAATATGGTGAGGGGAAAGAAATGCAGAGAAATGCCAAACTCTTTGATAAAGCCGTCCAATTCGTTTCATTTCCCTGTTCTTCCTCACACTTCTGCAATCTTTCTTTTTTATGTTTATATTTAATTCCCTATTGAAATGAACATGATACTTTATCATGTAATTCTCTCACTTCCACTTGTTCTTTTGTTTAGAAGCAGAACAACACAAGATGATAGGCTGGTAATGTTACTGATCAGGGAAGAAGAAGTTGTAAGAGCAGCAGTGGAACACACACATACACAATGTGACCAATTTGGAGAACGTGACAACAGGACATGATTGACCCTGGGAAAAGATTGAGTGACATATTGCCAGTCCATTCATGAGATCAGATCTCAGAGACCTGGAATTCAGCAGCATTCATTAGAACTGGAATTGAGAGTATTGCAGGGAGGTGAAGCAATGTAGTCTGGAACCATTTAGAACCATTGTGAAGAAGCAAGAGTGCAGAAATACTCTTGATAATCTAACACTGACAGAACTCCAGAGATAGTGGATCATTGGGTTTCCAGAGACTGCAGTGTTCGGGGCAGTCTGGGGTGACAGTAGGGAAGTGTGGTGGTTTGGTATTCTAGAGGAAGCGGGTAGGGTTGGGGGTTAGAAATAAGTTACATTTACTTAGAGAATTGAATTGGTTCAGACAGGAACATATGTATTGGCAACATGCATGGCTGACCAGTGGGACTTCTCCCTCACTTTTACCGGCAGCAGCACTGAATGAGCTGCTTGTTGGGTTGCCATGAAGTACAGGATGGCTGTCCCATGCCCTGGAGCTGTCGGCCCCATCAGATGGCTGGCGCCTCACTGGGACAGGTGGCCTCTGCTAAAGTTTGCAGGGACCCTGCAGACTCCACATGAATGCTGAAGAAACTTTTAAAAATACATAAATATTGTCCTGCTGGGGGAAACATCCCTCTGTCAATTACTGGGCCATGAGTGCTATATTGCCTGCCCCCCGTTCCCTTCATTCCATGCAAAAAACTCCTCACGTGAGCTACTGCTGGGAGGGTGCCTACTTTCAGCTGACAGTCTCGCCACTTGCTAGAGATGGTCCATCCACTGTTGACAAAATGTGGATTGGCCTGGTAAAAATGGCCCTTAATACAGCCTTTGATATTTCTATTTATTTCATGGTTCGTTTGGAGGAAGGACTGATGGGGGGAAGGCCTTGGATTAGGAGAACTGATTTAAAAATTCATTTGGGTACGTGGGGTGCTGGCAAGGCCAGCACTTTATTGTTCATCCCTAGTTGCCCTTCAGAAGGTGGTGGTGAGCTGCCTTCTTGAACTACTGCAGTCCCCGAGTGGTTGTAAGTACAACCCACAGTGCTGTTAGGGAGGGAATTCCAGGATTTTGAGGCAGCAATGGTGGAGCTGCTTTGTCCTGGATAGTGTTGAGCTTCTTGAATGTTATTGGAGCTGCATTCATACAAGCATGTGGAGAGTATTCCATTCTACTCCTAACTTATGCTTGTAGATGATGGACAAACTTTGGGGGGGGGGGGGGGGGGGAGGGCATACGAGTTACTTGCCACTGGATTTCAGCCTTTTGATCTGCTCTGGTAGCCAATATATTTATGTGGCTAGTCCAGATCTGTTTCTGATCAGTGGAAACCTTTAGGGTATTGATTGTGGAGGATTCAGCGAAGGTAATGCTATTGAATGTCGAGGGGTGATGGATAGATCCTTCCTTGTTCGAGATGGACGTTGCTTGACACTTGTGTGGTGCAAATGTTTGTTACCACTTGTCAGGCCACGCCTGGATATTGTCAGGTCTTACTGCATTTGGACATGGACTGGTTCAGTGTCTGGGAGTCATGAATGGTGTTGAAAACTGTGCAGTCATCAACGAACATCCCCACTCTTAACTTTATAATGGAAGGACGCATCTCCCTGTACCTCTACTGGCTGCCCCATTGTGGTCCTGCTACCCAGGTAAAATTATCCCTGATATAGTCTTAAATTCTCCAAAACACTTCACAGCTGTATGAAAGTGCTGGAGTGATTCAAACTCACAAAGCTATCTCTGAGAGAGAGTGTGACCGCCAAGCCGTGAAGGCACTGTAGTTGTTGGGAGGGAGGAGGGTCAGATTGTACTGGAGCTGCCTGAAACAACAAAGTTATGCTGGGTGCCATGGGATAGAAACATATGTTGCAGCTGCATCACCAGCACAGATAACTCTGCAGTTTCATCTGGAGAATACAAAGTGGCCAAGGCGCTGCAGCCAGAGTGAGAAGTCAGGCAAGAGGCTGGATTCTCTGCTGCATACTGCCGGTAACAGAATTCCCAATGAAAGGCGTTGATCCCGTTCTGATGCCTCCGGCCCCCCGCTGGAGGTGGCAACAAGGTTCGCACCCCATTCGACCCATTTGCAACCATATTAGTGGGCTGGGAGCCAGATTCTCCAAACCTCCGTGATTCTGCAGTCCTCTGGGCCGGGATTTACGCTGTGGAGTGGAGTGGTACAAGTATTTGCCAGCATGGCCATGGTACGGTGGACCTTGTGGTAGGCTAAGGGGGTAGTATTTAAGGTAGTGCCCCAAAGTCCATCAAAGGGTCCCCTTTCCCCCAACAATGCAAATCCTGACTACCTACCAGGCCCCCCCATCAAATCCCCCTCACCAGGCTCCCCAGCAGACCCCTGATATCAGAGACCCCCATATCAGAGGCCCCCCATAACAGAGAATCCTCCCATAACAAGTGAACCCCCCCAACCCCCCCCCCCCCCCCCATAACAGAGAAGTCCTTCATAACAGAGATCCCCCCCCCCCTCACTCCCCCTCCGTGCATGGCATGGGACAGTGAATTGCTTCTGGGTGATGCTCCTAGCAGCAGCACAAACCAGAAGCGATTCAGCTCTGGTGGGAGAAGTCTTCCAAATGGAGAATGCTGCCCAAGGTCATGAACATGAAAAGTGATTTCCTACAGTATAGGCAGTTAATTGTTTGATTGCATAGAACTTGAGTATTGCTGAAAAAAAGAGACATGCTGTCTAATCTTTTTGTCTTCTCTCATCAGGAAAGATTGCAAGATTATCAACAGTAAAGGGAATAACAATTTATCGTGCATGAAAAGAGAGTGCTGATTGGTAGTCAAGCATGACTTGATCAATCAGTGTCGACCTGCCTGGTTTGAATTTGAACAATAGCTTGGCAGTTAACTGTTACTGGCATTCTCCATGGTAATGCCGCTAACTGTCAGTGTGCACTTGCCAACCAATCAGCACTTTCCTTTCACGCAGCGCAAACTGTTGTTCCTTTTACTATTGGTATTCTTGCCATCTGTCCTGGTCAGTGCTTGACAAAATGTTTCGACCGAATGCCTTTACATCAGCAATACTGAAATATGGACAGTCATTCAATCCTGGAGATAACAACAGTAAATAATGGAAAGGAATCATCAGTTGAAAAATACAATGACAGAGAGTTGGTCTATGGGACAAAATTTAAAGGAAGTGTTTTCAATAGGACTCGGTTTTATGTTTGTGCAACTGTTCCTTTGAGCAGATTTCAGTAAGCATGCATTTCCAAAGTGCAATGTACTTGTGCATTAACTTTATAGTCTAATGTTAATTTTCCCTGTTGCAGCTGAACTCTCCCTTGCAGATGTGGTTTTATATTAGAGTTAGCTCTGTGGGAGTCCCAGGAATGTTAGTGTGATGCATCACTATATCTGCCTCATAAATTCCGAAAATCATCTGTCCTCAGTATTAGGAATGTACCAGCTTTGGCTCATGGAAATCTGCCGCTCTCCAGTGTACATGGCGACATACTCAAACTCATTGCATTTCTCTTTCTGCCTCCACTTGCACTTCTCTGTGAATGTTAATTTCCTGATCACACCACCTAATGTGGAGACAGATCACAAAGTCACAAGATGAGTCATGTAGGTACAGCTATGTTTCTGGACCAGTAATCCTGAAGCAAAATCTCACCATGGCACTTTGAGAATTTGAATTCAGTTTTGTTTTAATCTTGAATAGAAAGATGGTATCTGTAAGATTGACTCAGAAGATGTCAAATGTTCATAAAAGATTAACTGTTTCACAAACATTGTTTCAAGAAGGTGGCACACCAGGACCTGATCAAGGCCAATTAGGGATGGACAATAAATGCTTTTTTTTTCATAGAATTTACAGTGCAGAAGGAGGCCATTCGGCCATCGAGTATGCACCGGCTCCTGGAAAGAGCACCCTACCCAAGGTTAACACCTCCACCCTATCCCCATAACCCAGTAACCCCACCCAACACTAAGGGCAATTTTGGACACTAAGGGCAATTTATCATGTCCAATCCACCTAACTTGCACATCTTTGAACTGTGGGAGGAAACCGGAGCACACACGGGGAGGATGTGCAGACTCCGCACAGACAGTGACCCAAGCCGGAATCGAACCTGGGACCCTGGAGCTGTGAAGCGATTATGCTATCCACAATGCCACCGTACTGCCCTAACCGTGCTGGCCTTGCAAACGATGCCTTCATACAGTGAGTGAATAAAAAAATGTCCTTTAGGAAAGGAAACCTCCATTTTGCCTAGACAGTGATACCAACCCTCCATCAAAAAGATTGATTCTTAACTGCCCTCCGAAACGGCCAATCTACTCAATTGTATCAAACTACCATTCCTTCAATTGAGGATGGACAATGACTGCCAGCCTTGCCAGTGATATGCACATTCCAAGATGGGGGATGCTTGCAGCAACATTAAATGTAAACTTGGAGAAGGGTGCAATAAATCCCCAAATTATCTTTCGATTGGGGCTGGGCATTTTGGATGATAGACCAACATTGAACGAGTCAGAGTAAAGAAACCAGAGTGACTCTGATATCCAAAGAAACCAATTAGACTCGAAAACTACTTTGAATGATTATATAGCAGTTGGGTTTCATTATAGTTGATATGTCAAGTTTGTATTTTGCAGTGCTACTTAGGTAGTGTTCTCTCAAGGTGGTGTCAGTGAGACAATTAATAGGTTCTCCATGTCTCACAATTAATATGAATAGAACACGCACTTGATATTTTGCCTTGTACATCTGAGATTATCAAGCACTTTTAACGGAAATGGCATTGTGCACGTTTGGGCAGTGTCTTTTATTCCCTGTAATTCTTTTCAATTTCTGAAAGCTTAAATTGCCCTATGACTTACATGGTTGCAACCAAGAGAACGTTTTCTCACTTGAATATTGCTGAAATATTGCTGAAACGAGAGACATGTTGCTGAACATTTCAATCTTACATGAGAACTTGGGGAGCCTATTGTTCCCCATTGCTTTCCCCATGACAAGATCTCGACCAATCAGAGTAGAATTACCAATCAATCAACACCTTTTTCTCCTGTAGATTGTTGTGATTGTTTGAAATTAGGCATTCTTACATTTGTCCTGATAAGTGCAAGATGAAAAGCTTTGGCACAGCTTTCTCTTTTCAGCAATATTCAAGTTCTGTACGAACAAGTGACCTTCTCTCACTTCTTCCTATCCTTCAAAAAAAAAACTGATTATGTAAATTCAGGTAGTAGGATAAATAATAGGTAACAAGTCCCAATTTGATGAGAAGGAAATCTTTGATTGTTTTTTAAGCACTAATTAGAGAAGTCACTAGATCGCTGTGTCAGCCCTTGAAAAAGAGTCTCCACAGTGAAGAAGGACGCCATTTGGCCTATCGTGTCTTCCCCGACCCTCTGAAAGAGCACCCTTTTGAGGCAATCCCCTCCCCTATTCCCGTAACCCTGATCTTTGGACACTAAGGGGCAATTTAGCATGGCCAATCCACCTAACCTGCACATCTTTGGAAGTACCGGAGGAAACCCGTGCAGACACATGCGGTGCGGCAATTTGTTATAAAAAAAGAATATAAAGCTGATATATTTTATATTGGTTTCCCCATCCGACAACTACACATACTTAAATTCTCATCCTTCCATTTAAACTCCTCCATGGACTTTCCATGTTATATCTCCTTTTACCAACTCGCTTAAAACTCATCTTGCTAGCACTGCTGCCTCACAGCACCAGGGATCCAGGTTCAATTCCGACCTTGGATGATTGTCAAATTTGCAAGTTCTCCCCGTGTGCTTGGGTTCCCTCCGGGTGCTCTTGTTTCCACCCACAGTCCAAAGATGTGCAGGTTAGGTGAATTGGCCATGCTAAATTGCCCCTTAGTGTCTAAAGATATGTAGGCTTGGTTATGGGGATAGGACGGGAGAGTGGGCCGACGTCAGTGCAGATCCACTGGGCTGAATGGCCTCCTTGTGCACTGTAGGAATTCTAATAATTGAAGTGATGAATCTATGAACGTAGATACTGTATGCCAGCTGACTCTGATTGAACCTGACCAAATATCTTTTAATGTAGTTCTACACCCAGCCTTGTCCTGGCTCTATCACTGGCCTCTAAAGCCCACGACTATGTTCTGTGAAGTTGCCATGTAAATATGTGGGAAAAAATGTTTTTATTTTTAAAATTTAGATAGCGCCCTGAGGCAGCAGTGCTGACCATTGAGCCCCTGTGTCGCCGTAAATATGTAAATTAATATTATTTCAGAATTGTATTTTAATAGGAATCAATTGGCAGTGCTTCTGTCTAACAAATTACAAAATTTGTTTAATTCAGATGAATACATTCTGAATAGTTAATTAGTTGCCATTTTATTTCCATTCATGTCACCATGCCAGAATTTTAGAATGGACATAAGAAATAAGAACAGGAATTTGGCCCCTATTTGACCTATTCTGATATTCAACAAAATCATGGCTGGTCTCTACCTCAGTTCAATCTTTCTGTGTTCTCCTCATCCTTTAATTCCCTTAGAGCTGGACAGATGTTTGGGTATTGTCCTGAATATACTTAATAACTGAGTATCCACATGGGCAGCACGGTAGCAAGTGGATAGCACTGTGGCTTCACAGCGCCAGGGTCCCAGGTTCGATTCCCCGTTGGGTCACTGTCTGTGCGGAGTCTGCACATTCTCCCCGTGTCTGCGTGGGTTTCCTCCGGGTGCTCCGGTTTCCTCCCACAGTCCAAAGACGTGCAGGTTAGGTGGACTGGCCATGATAAATTGTCTTAGTGACCAAAAATATTTAGGAGGGGTTATTGGGTTAGGGGGTAGTGTGGAAGTGAGGGTTAATGGGTCGGTGAAGACTCGATGGGCTGAATGGCCTCCTTCTGCACTGTATGTTCTATGTTCACAGCCCTCTAAGCAGAGGAGAAAGGATTAGGCAAGATCTTCTGCTCAGGCTGTCTATTTTGGCTGAAAAATGTAACAATGCTTTCAATATTGACTAAGTCTTAATATATTTAGGTGAGAAAGCAACTGTCGTGTGACTGCCTTAATATGGGCAGCATGGCGGCACATTGGTTAGCACTGTTGCTTCACAGCGCTAGGGATCCAGGTTCGATTCCCGGCTGGGGTCACTGTCTATGCAGAATCTGCATATTCCCCCCGTGTCTGCGTGGGTTTCCTCTGGGTGCTCAGGTTTCTACCCACAAGGTGAATTGGACATTCTGAATTCTCCCTCTGTACGCGAACAGGCGCCAGAGTGTGGCAACTGGGGGATTTTTACAGTAACTTCATTGCATTATTGTTGTAAGCCTCCTTGTGACATTAATAAAGATTATTATAATTAACACACCTTTACTATGCAAATCTTATACTGGTTGTAGGACATCGCTGCAAAATCCAGGAACAAATTGGTGGTATTTGCGCTATGCAAACCCCATCTGGTTGTGCCAGGTCGTTTAATCTTCGGACAGCTCAAAGAAGGGTTCAAAACGTTTTTAATGTTGGAAATTCGTGCAGCTAGAGAGACTAGGAATGCTCCCCTGGCTCTATAGAAGTCTGTGGTCTGCTTGCAACCCTCAGTTTTGCCACCCCTCCCTCCTCGGATTTGCCTACTTGATCGCTTGACTTTCTTGCCGGATGGTATTCCTCAAATCCCAACCTACATGTGAATGCCCATTTACTATTCACAGCTTAGCTTTTTCTTTCAGGTGAAGCCTGATACTGAATTTGGCATCATTTGTAGAGAAATTGCTATTGCTGTGCAACGTGACACCGTTTTGGTCGTGTGCCATATTTCTCCTCCAATTTTTCAATTCAAATGCAGAGCTAATTTTCAGCCTCTTGCCATGGCTTTTCATCATTTTATGTTAAAATGTTTTGTTAATCAATTAGGGTCAGGAATGCCCATCTTTAAGTTGTTAATAAATTAATTGACACTCACAATCAGAAAATTGAGTTATTTTGTGGTCTTCAGGTATATCACTTCAATATTCTTCTGCAGAAGGATTGCTAACGTACAAGCTACAGTTACAGGGAGCAGTGTGTCCAAAGTATGACACAATGGCCAATATGACTCATTAAACTTGTTTGGAGATACCGAGCGTGATTTAACCATCGCATTGGGACCGATGCTGATCTGGGAGCACCGGTTAAATAGCAGGAAAGGCCAAAATCAGGCGCGATCAGTTTGCCATTTACCCGTCCTGGTCAGGGTGGTGCGTTCCGGATCTCGCCCAAATGTGGTGAGCATATCTTTAACCCAAATTTGCATTAATTTCCATCTCCTCAGCGAGATTGAAGTCGAATGTAACGGCCTCCTGGGAATTAACTGGCTCCCCAACCAGAAATCATGCAGTAGGGGCCAGTTAGTACTCCTTTTTAAAAATGTGAAGCTGGCGCAATGGCTATCGAGGGGAACTGAGGAGGTGAGTAGCCATTTCCATTTTCGGGAATGTTGCTCATGGGCACTGGAACAACTGTCCCAGCACATGGGGGTTGGGGTGGGTGAAGGGTCCCTCAGAGTGGGGGGTGGGGTGGGGGGGGGGGGGAGCGGGGGTGGTCAAGGACTGAAGCTTTCCAGGTCGGGGGTCACCCCTGGGCCGGGAGAGGGGGGGGGGGGGGGTAAATGAGGGATTTTTTGTCTGTGAGGCCATGTCTCAGACGATGATTATTGTAATGCATTACAGTCAAACTTTGAAGCCTGAACACTTTGCTTGACCTCTAGAAGCGTCAGCACCATAGAGGCAGCAGCCAACAATCAAACACTCAAGAGCCGGCTTCAGCACTGGGGATTTCCTCGCGACCAAAGTGTGGATTGGGGAGGGCACCTGAGCACGGTCTTCCTAATGTACCCAGCAGGAGTCTGGGGTCTAGGGGCTCCTGCTGTGGCCGGGGGTGAGTGTGCAGAGCAAGATTTTCCAGCAAAACTGGCTTGTTGGAATTTACTCTGAGAAAAGTCGGGGGTGCTGCTGTGCTGGAGAAGGCAGCAGCATCGAGGTAGGCTGAAAGCGGCACCCCATGTGCAGGGGGCCTACACATACACTGACGACTTGGTCGCCTGTCAGGCTGAGGAGGAACCCAGAAGGGGGACGCCAGTGACGGCCCAAGGTGTGCAGGTGTCGTTGGTCTTTCGAGGAGATGGCAGACAGCATGTGCCGCAGGAAACTCCATCTCAGCAAAGAACCTGTGCGACGTCCTCATGGACTTGGCACCCCGTAGAGGAGGAGAAGGACACCTGCTCCCAGTGGCCGTGAAGGTCGCCAAAACCCTGAACGTCTATGCCACCGGTTCATTGCAGGGCTCGAGCAGAGACTTGTGCGGCATTTCCCAAACTACAGTCCACAAGTGCATCCATGAGGTCACTGATGCTCTGTATGCCGGGCGTCAGACTTTATCAAATTTGAACTGAACCAAGCCCACCAAGATGCCTGAGTTGCAGGATCCTCCAGCATTGCCAAGGTATCACAGATCCAGGGGGTAATTGATGCACGTGTGTCCCCTTGCAAGCACCAGAGAATCAGGGAGTGCCCTTCATTAACAGGTCGAGGTTCCACTCCCTGAATGCTCAACTCGTGTGCGACCATTACCTCCAATAATGCACGTGTGTGCACACTTCCCAGGGAGTGTGCACGACAGCTATATCCTGGGATACTCTGAGATCCCCAGCATCTTAAAGGACCACCCCAGGATGATGCATTGACTCTTGGGGGCTAAGGGGTACCCGCTGTGGTTCTGGTTGATGACTCCAGTGCGGAGGCTAGAAAACGATGTGGAGATCTGATATAATAAGGGCCATGCTGTCACCAGTGCTGTCATTGTGCAATACATCAGACTGCCCAAAATGCAATTCCGATGTCTGGACCGCTCTGGTGGTGCGTTGCAGTACACCCCACCTTGTGGTGGTCTGCTGTGCCCTCCAGCCGCTGGCACAGCAGCAGGGTGACATGGAGGAAAAGGGGGCATGTCGTCTCGTCTGAGGAGGAGGAAGAGGCGGACAAGGAAGTGATGGAGGGACCGACCCAGGAAGGACCTGCAGGAGGATGGTGGACACGTGACAGTGAGGGTCTGGCATGCCCGGATGACTACGGATTTTCGTAGGACGATGTTTTGTCCGTCAACTCACTCCTCATTCCCCACCTCCTCCCTCATTCCCTTCCCCCATTCTTCTGTTCAGTTCTGGTCACCACATGACCATAAGGATGTGGCGGCTTTAGAGAGGGTGCAGAAGAGATTTACCAGGATGCTGCCTGGTATGGAGGGCATTAGCTATGAGGAGAGGTTGAATAAACTCGGTTTGTTCTCACTGGAATGACAGAGGTTGAGGGGCGACCTGATAGAGGTCTACGAAATTATGAGGAGCATAGACAGGGTGGACAGTCAGACTTTTTCCCAGGGTAGAGGGGTCAATTACTAGGGGGCATAGGTTTGAGGTGCAAGGTTTAGAGGAGATGTACGAGGTGAGTTTTTTACACTGAGGGTAGTGGGTGCCTGGAACTCGCTGCTGGAGGAGGTGGTGGAAGCAGGGATTATAGTGACGTTTAAAGGGCATCTTGACAAATACATGAATAGGATGGGATTAGAGGTATCAGGACCCCGGAAGTATAGAAGATTTTAGTTTAGACGGGCAACATGGTCGGCACAGGCTTGGAGGGCCGAAGGGCCTGTTCCTGTGCTGTACTTTTCATTATTCTTTGTCCTTTGTTCTATTCCCCCCCCTGGACTACCCTTCTCCACCCTCCCATGGTCTGTACCATCACCCCAAGGTGATACGCCTGTGTTGGCACTGTCAGAAGGTCACCGTGTGAGGCAGGAGAGTGATGATAACTCATTGTGAGGTAAGCACTGATGCTCCTCAGTTTCTGCCAAACTCTGGCCCTTGTCTTTCTGCTGACAGCACTCTCACACCATCCTCTGAATAGGGTCTGCATTGGGGGCATTTGATCTTGGACCACTGTGTCAGTGGGGCGGATGGTAGGAGGAGCAGACGCAGGCCCGCTGTACCAGATGCTTCACATGTATCAGGTGTAACATGTTTTAATTTGAGCATTTGACTTTTCCATCCACCTAGCTGCACATAGTGACTCTTTCACGCCCCAACCCCCAGTGCATCCCAGTTCCCACTCAGCGATCCTTTTTACATGTGGCCCATTGGGCTCTAAGATTTGCAACTAAGCAAGTCAAAAGAGATTGGACAATCCTGTGCCAGGAATGGAAGAATTATCTGTTCACTCAGAATTAATTGTGGATTCAATTTGTAAAGTTTGATATTTCTGTCATGGAGCTGTAAATGTATGTGGGAGTACTGTGCTTCCAAAGGTAATTTGGTTGAAATGTTCATAATGCAGCATGCCTGTTAAAATTTGCTGCAGCCCTTTATCGCACCTATTTTGTTTTTTGTGTTTGGTCTATGGTTTCCCCCTTTCCCTGCAAATGAAATGTCCACCAGAAATTTGCAGTGGTAAAGATGATGAAATTGCCAGACTTTGCCATCCACTGAAACCCAACCACAACTTCAGGAGTCTGCATTTCCACAGAATTGCACAGTCACTCCGATGTAGCTATTAATGATTCTACCCTGGAGAGTGCACCATTGAGACAGCCCAGGTTACAATGAATGGAAAATCTGTGAACTGATGAGAACGTCCACTCTTGTGCTGTTTGCCACATTTGCCTCAAAAAGTTGCACCTTGTTGAATGAGGTAGAATTTGGTTTTCAGCGGTGTGTTAAGTTCACCATTACTGCAAAACACTTTAGCCAGCTTTGAAAAATTGGTTTTATATCTGTGGAAAGTCTATTTTTTTCACTATGATAATAATCCATGGGTAGGATTCTCCATGAGCTGGATCCTCCGCTTCGCTGGCAGCACACTCGTGCCTGCTGATTTCCCGACGGCGTGAGGGTGACAACAATGGGAAATCCCATTGGCCGGCTGCCAGGATGGAAGATCCCGCTGCCGGCAGGTGCGCATTGAGCCAGAAAGCAGGTCTGGTGGGACGGAGAATCCCACCCCATATTTTTAAAAGAACACATTTATTTATTTTTAAAGTTGTAAAGCGAGGAGCTGGCCAGAGTTGATTAGAAAAGGAGCCCAGCAGGGAAGACAGTGGAACAGCAATGGCAGGAGATTTTGGGGGTTATTCGGGCGGGGCACAGCAAAAATTCGTCCCAAGGAGGAGGAAACATGCTAAAGGGAGGGCAAGGCATCCATGGTTGACGAGGGAAGTCAAGGACAGCATAAAAGCAAAAAAAGTATACAAAGTGACAAGGAATAGTGAGAAGCCAGAGGATTGGGAAGCCTTTAAAAGCGATAAGGGGAGAGAAGATTAAATATGAGTGCAAGTTAGCTAGTAATATAAAAGAAGATAGGAAGAGTTTTTTTCAATATATAAAAGGTAAGAGGGGCAAAAATAGATATTGGACCACTGGAAAATGTGGCTGGAGAAGTAATAATAGGAAACAAAGAAACAGCGGATGAACTGAATAGTTACTTTGCATCAGTCTTCACAGTGGAAGACACCAGTGAGATGCTAGAGCTCCAGGAGAATCAGGGGGCAGAGGTGAGTGCAGTAGTCATCACTATGGAGAAGGTTCTGGGGAAACTGAAAGATCTGAAGGTGGATAAGTCACCTGGACCGGATGGACTACACCCCAGGGTTCTAAAAGAGATAGCTGAGGAGATTGTGGAGGCATTGGTGGTGATCTTTGAGGAATTACTGGAGGCAGGAAGGGTCCCAGAGGACTGGAAAGTGGCTAATGTAACACCCCTGTTTAAGAAGGGAGGGAGTCAGAAGACGGGAAATTATAGGCCGGTTAGCCTGACCTCGATCATTGGTAAGATTTTAGAGTCCGTTATTAAAGATAAGATCGCAGAGTACTTGGAAGTGCATGATGAAATAGAACTGAGTTAGATCTGTTAGAGTTCTTTGAGGAGGTAACAAGGAAGTTAGGCAAGGGCGAACCAGTGAACATGATTTATTTAGATTTCCATAAGGCCTTTGACAAGGTGCCGCATAGGAGATTGTTAAATAAGTTAAGAGCCCACTGGTGTTAAGGGTAAGATCCTGACATGGATAGAGGATTGACTGACTGGCAGAAGGCAGAGAGTGGGGATAAAGGGGTCTCTTTTAGGATGGCAGTCGGTGACTAATGGTGTACCTCTGGGGTCGGTGCTGGGACCATAACTTTTCACAATATACATTAATGATCTGGAAGAAGGAACTGAAGCCACTGTTGCTAAGTTTGCAGATGATACAAAGATCTGGAGAGGGGCAGGTAGTATTGAGCAGGCGGGCTGCAGAAGGACTTGGACAGGCTAGGTTAGTGGGCAAAGAAGTGGCAGATGGAACACAATGTGGAAAAGTGTGAGGTTTGGAAGGAGAAATGGGGGCATCAACTATTTTCTCAATGGGAAGATGCTTTGGAAATCAGAAGGACAAAAGGACTTAGGAGTCCTTGTTCACGATTCTCTTGAGGTTAACGTGCAGGTTATGTCGACAGTTAGGAAGGCAAATGCAATGTTGGCATTAATGTCAAGAGGGCTAGAATACAAGATCAGGGATGTACTTCTGAGTCTGTATTAGTCTCTGGTCAGACCTCATTTGGGGTATTGTGAGCCGTTTTGGGCCCCGTATCTAAGGAAAGATGTGCTGGCCTTGGAAAGGGTCCAGAGGAGGTTCACAAGAATGATCCCTGGAATGAAGAGCTTGTCGTATAAGGAACGGTTGAGGACTCTGGGTCTGTACTCATTGGAGTTTAGAAGGATGAGGGGGGATCTTATTGAAACTTACAGGATACTGCAAGGCCTGGATAGAGTGGACGTGGAAAGGATGTTTCCACTTGTAGGAAAAACTAGAAGCAGAGGACACAATCTCAGACTAAAAGGATGATCCTTTAAAACAGAGATGAGGAGGAATTACTTCAGCCAAAGGATGGTGATTCTGTGGAACTCTGCCGCAGAAGGCTGTGGAGGCCAAATCACTGAGTGTCTTTAAGACAGAGATAGATAGGTTCTTGATTAATAAGGGGTTCAGGGGTTATGGGAAGAAGGCAGGAGTATGTGGATGAGAAAAATGTCAGTCATGATTGAATGGCGGAGCAGACCCGATGGGCTGTGTGGCCTAATTCTGCTTCTATGTCTTATGGTTTATTGTTGGATTGAGTTAGAAACTAAACTAATCATAATTATTTTGCTATCTGAAATTTATAATTAAAATAAAGCGATTCACTGCTTTAAATTCCCCGGTTTACTGTCTGTGATAATATTTCAATAGCATTGTTTCTTCTGCTGCTTCCTGACATTGCTGTTATTGCACACTCTTGACTGGGTGCCAGATTTAAGCAACTATTGAAAAGGAAAAGTCCATGCCACAGAGATCACTGCATCTTTGTGGACATCTTTCTGTGAAATCAATGGCGAATGCCATTGCTTCATCGTTGACAGCAAATTCTGGGCCAATATTCCCTTAGAGTTAATTTCTAGATTAAACATCCTTTTTACCTCGTATATCTTGTTAAAGAAATAATTATTGCAGTTTGTTCCAGTGAAATAAATAGTCACATTTTCAACTAAATTAAATTATGCTACAGCTCATTGAAGCTAATGTACTAAAGCTAATATTGAAGATTGATTTTTAATATGTAGTCAGATTCGCTTAAATGTACAAGTGTATTGTCATCCTAATGTTGACGAAAGAAATCCTAATATATTTGGTATTCAGGCCTTTCTATATCTTCAGTAATGCACAAACTAATTGTGATTATATTTTATTACCCCTCTTCCTGACCCAGCAACATCAGCCAACTATCTGCCCACCAGTTGTTAGTACACCACAGAGCTTGATACTGCTCTGGCTGAGGTCAAGCGCTCAAATACTAACCTCTTGAGGGCTTTTCTATATGTTGCCAGTGTACTGGTAAAACAGACTTTAAACTCTTGTCAATGCAGTTACTGGTGCATGCATCATAGTCGCACTCAAATAAACCTGTCACAACATAGACTCACCGGGCAGCAAAGAGTACAAGGGCAGGCCTCTAGCTTTTATTTGAACAGCACTAAACGTGCACAGAGTACGCAATTATTTCAGCATTATTGAGCAAGCCTAAGGACCTGAACCTCGGTTACATCAGATTTTCTTTGGTAATTTGCTGAAGTACTGCTAAGGACACTCTGAGGGCTTTAAATAGTAGCTGCAGTCATGTTCCTTTCTGGGTTATTTAATCCACTGTTCTCTTATGCAGTGAATGTTGAGACGGTGGATTTTGTAATACATGCCCATTTCTTTAGCAAATTTGCTTTCGGAGGTGGGGGATTGAGGCCTATTTTTGTCAGTATCTTGAGTCTCCCTTCAGTAATGTGTCTTTTGCTTCATTTAGAGTTCTTTGAATTTCATAGCACTGGAATCCTATTCAGCATATCATATCAGTTGACTCAAATTTACTGGAATACTCCTTTATTTTTAGTTTGTGCTGTTATTTGCATGACAAACTGCTTGCATTTTTAAAATTAAGTTTGAAATCTTTTCATTTTTAATCTGAGTCTTTTAGTGCTTTTAAAACTGCAGTGTTTCTCACAATCCTACAATTTTAAACTGGTTACATGAATTACAATTCCAAATCAGTCTCCCACGAATCATGTGTCTTCTAGCTTAACAATGGAAATTGAAATTCAAAATATAAGGCTGGGAAAATAATATACAGTCTACCCACCAAGCTCGGCTAGATTTTACATTTTGGGGTTATTTAACTTGTCGCAAGTATAGGGTGAAATTCACCCAAAACATGACTTGGGGCTTGACTCAGCAGAAATAATTTTAAGTCCGTTTTGGGGGTGTTTGGTGGGGTGTTTCTCGGCAGCTGCACACACTGTCCTCAACATTTCCAGGTGCAAAACTTGTTTTTGGCCTCACCCACTGTGCACACGACGTATGGGACTGGCGCTGGGTGCAAGGCGGTGGGAGAATCACGCCATACCTTCAGGTTCTTTGCTAAACTGCCTTCCATTTACTTTGATGAACATCTGCATTTGTCTGAGTTGGATCTGTTTGGGTGTTAATGTATCTGTGGATTTAGGTATTGGATCATTAAAATGCATTTATCACTCCCAACTTTCAATTAATTATTAAACAGAAATAGTAGTCTAGCTACAGTAGTCTAGCTTCAATTGTCTGGTATGTTTAAAAAAAATAGTGATTCAAAATTGCAGATGCAGTGTGAAGGGTTTTTATATTGTCTAAAACAACATGCAATGTCTGCATGCAATGAATATTTGTCCATGGACGTTTAGGCCTCACTATTAAATCGCTCCGAAAATGGGCAGGAGAGGTTCGGGGCAATAATTAGAATCCGGGAAAGCACTCTGAACCTGCTATGTATGTGCCCTTGTCATTTTTATGGAATACTTAATTAACATATTTAAATTAAAGCTTCCACCATGCAATTGGCAACCACATTTAAATGTTCTTGTTGCTGCATGGGCTCCCAGGGCTCAGAAAATTTGACAGTAAAAGAGGGGTGAGAGCTGCTGGCTTAGGGATTTTAGTGCCTTTTACAGCTCCCCTTTAGGATCAAGTGAAGCAGGAGTGCTCCACTGGCCTGATAGTCTTTAATTGCACCTTTGCTGATCTTGGCTTATCGCTATGCTTGCCAAACACACTGTCATCAGTGACCTCTCCAATAGAATCTCTCACTCCTTTCCTTCTGATTGCCGTCTCTTCTTCCTCCTACTTCCCTGCCCTATTGCATCCCAGTCTCTCGCTCCCAAGTTATTTCTCCCCCACACTGTACTTGGTGTGGCCCAAACTAAGCCCTGCTCTCTGGCACCCACGTCCCAGTTGCTGAGGACTGTTACCAATGGTTTTTGGCTATGGCCTCTTGCCATTAGTTTTCTTGTCTGTCAGCCCACCAGCCTAGTGAATTTGCTGGCAGCTGGATGGTAAAAGGGGAAAAAAATATTTTTTCCCATTAAATTTGACACAACTTCTATGTCCTCGGCCTTTTCAGGGGTTTGCCCCTCACCATAAGTGCTGGGCCTAAGTCTGTAAGAAAATGGGAAGTCCAGTCATAAAGATATTACTGCTTTAATTGCACAAATACATTTTTAGTAATTATGCAAGTGAATACATGTACTTTTTCCAATTCCTTGTACTTTACCTACTTTCTTCATACATTATGTTCATACAAGTTAATTTTTCCACAGCAGCAGCAACAGCTACAGGCCCAGCATCTATCCCATGGTCATGCACTTCCAGTACCTCTCACCCCACACCCGTCTGGACTCCAACCCCCAGGAATCCCATCAGTTGGAAGCAGTGCAGGACTATTGGCATTATCAAGTGCAATGAAAGATGAGAAAAAAACACCATGACACAGACCACCAAAGAGGTAAAGAATGCTTGAAAATTGCAATTGATTTAAAACTGGTGATTTAGAAATGGGAGCTTGGTTGCTAATCTTTTCTTTCTATCGGAACATAGGAACAGGAGTAGACCATTCAGTCTCTCAGGCCAGTTCTGCCATCCAGTTAAATCATGACCAATCTGGATCTTAAATCTATCTATTTGCCTTAGTTCTGTTCCATTAGTATCCTTGCCTAACACAAATCTAACAACTTTGTTTATAAATATTTTAATTGAAACTGTCGTTCTTTCCCTTCTGTTAGAAACTGTTAGCATTTAAAGAGAAATCTGTACACCCAACAATCAACCAACGGAACTACAACACAAGATTGCACGTTTTTAAACAAAAACAAACTTTACTGTATTTACAAATTACGCAAAGCAAACACTCTATACTTAACACTACAGTTTATAATTATTTATGCTGTGAACTCAGTTCTACCTTTTACTCCCGCTCCTACCCCCAAGAATTCCCTTGTACATTACAACATTCTTGAAGGTTCATTCACATTTTTAGGAATCGACCCAAAAGGTATGCCATAACTGGCTGGAATTCACTTTAACTCTCCCCAGTTTCCAGCTATCCTATTAGTTAAAATTCTACAGGGCCCTTCTGTAGATTTTAGGCGGCACAACTTTCACCTTTTCCTTACAGAACTCATGACTATGGATGCCCCAGGTCCTTGTTGCCGGCAGATACCCAGCTGGTCATTGTAGATTTAGCAGCAGGTTAGAGCAAATCTTTCCGTTACTACTTCTGCACAAAATCCAAATTGAACTCCTTGCTCCTGTCAGAAAATATATCCAAGTTATTTTGCATAATGTATCTTCTACCCTCACAACTTGTCTCTATAATAGTGTGCCATGATCTGTAATGGTCGAACAAACATAAATAAATGATTTTATCTTCAACACAACTCTTTGAATCTCCAACCCATCTGAATAATTTATCTATAATGGAGTTTTACAAACCTCTTTTGCAGAATTTCTTTCTGTTAGCTCCTTTTATGATAGACAACCTGGTTCCACCCAGAGGTCCAGAAATGGGTCATCCATTGTTTAATTTTTTTTCACTATCAACACTGTCCCTGCAAAATAAACAGAGATTAATTAAACCTCGGTTTATTTAATATGCCTTTGCATTAGGGTTCGTTTACTGGGCTTTTCACTTTATCTTACATTTAAAACCTTAATTCCTAAAACTATATTTTAAAACATGAATTATTAACCAGATTTTTGCAACACATCTCATTTTTTCACTGCAGTTCTTAAGGTTAAGAACTAACGTTTTGAAGTTGTAATACATTATTTTATTAAAGACATCCAAAATATGGAAGGTTGTCTTGAAAAAGCATTTGAGTAAGTATTAAATACAGCAAAACTTGAGACCATCAATATAAAATAATCATCAAGAAATCTAAGCAACTTCTTCACCCAAAGAATAATGAGAATGTGGAACTCTAAACCGGGAGCACTTGAGGTGAATAGTACAGATGTGTTTAAGGGAAAACTGGATAAGCATTTGACGGAGAAGGGAATGGAGGTTTATGCTGAGATAAGGAAGGATGGGAGGAAGCTTTTTTTTTCGTGCTTTCTCATTTTGTGTAATTCTATGGTTAAAAATACAAATAGTAGGTTTTTTGACTAAGATAGATGAGCTAATTTATTTTCAGCCATGCAATTTTACCATCAGTATCGCTTGTTATTCCAACTAGAGAGCAATTGCATTATATTCAGCGTTGCACATCATAGCCAACCTTATCTCAAAGAGCGGGAGTAAAGTACTAGTTAATGCCAAAGAGGAGAATTCATGTATATTCATGTAGTTTGGATGAACCATGAATAAAACACTACAAATTGATTAGATTAGTCAATCTACAATTCCTCCAGATAAATTGAGAGAGAATTCTATAACTAAAATAAGGCATGTTTATTTTTTTCTGATGAACATTTGAAAACACATGTAAAAAACAGTTTTCTGTTCAATCTCCTTATCTTGTTATTTAACTTTTATTTTTTTGTTATTGTGCAAAATAATAGTTTTTTTTCATAGCCAGAGCACTTTTGTTGCCCATAATCGCAATGAAGCACCTGATTTGCCACGTTAAAGCAATTTCACAGCCTCTTTAGCCAACATGGTTGCCTCTGATGGGAAGGGAACTATTGAAGATAGTGTAAATAACCTAATGTTCATGCTCCAGGAAGGCATCAAAATCATTCTGGAGGGGCAGGAGGTCGCTTTTCAGGGAATTTGACAGAACAGGTTGCCAATGGTGAAACTCGATGATTCCAAAAGTGGCACTTGCATCGAGTCAACCGATCGTGGTCTACAGATGTGCTGAACGTGCTCATTCTATTCTTTGTACGACAGCTGTTCACATTTGCCATAATTGTCCAGTATGAGGCACTGGAAGGATCTGCTTAATTTTATTCATTATTATTACGCCTGCCGGTTAGTAATGGAAACTTATTCACTCGCAAAAGTGTTTAATTGGAAATAACGTTGTCGTGTATGATTGTGGAGTTACCCGCCTGCTTTCTTTATTAACCCATAGATATAGATACAAGGATTGGTTTAAAAGGTAACAATTGTTCAGGAAACTTGAAAAATGTAACAGTCTATAACATTTTAAGTACAAGGTATGATTTCTTGCATATCAAGTTATTCTGTTGATTCATGAAAATTATGCATTGCTTCAGTGAAGCGTCTACTACTGTATTTAGATTGACTTCAATAGGTTTCTGTTAAGAGTATTAGTCAGAAGACAAAATAATAACTGCAAGTAAATATCATTACACTATGTTTTCCTCTTGCTTCAACATGCTTAGTAGATATAATGCCAAGTTCATGCTTGCTAGCAGGACCCAAATGGTTTACAAAAATGTGGTTATGTTGTTTGACATTCAAAACCACAAATTTAGTGGAATCACAAAAAGCAAAACCATGCCCATTTGTAGGTTTTACAAATTCTTATTAGATTAAAAAAAACACACTTGCAGATTGTGCAGTAGTACAAAATATCCTCACCTTTATCCCTTTCCATTGTTCCCTTTATTTCCTCTTTGCTGTGCACATCCATTTGTTGCACTCCATGGCTCCTTTAAGATCACCGCTTGACTATGTATGCACATGAATTAAAGGAACCACTCTTTTGCATAACCCATTTGAATCTTGGTTTGTTGGAACAGGATTTCTGCATAATTGCACATCTATGAAGCTCGAGGGAACATTGCCATCTACAATACTGCAGTAGCCTTGTCTGTCCTGTCACAAGTTTGATATTATTGCATTACTTATACTTCTTATGGAATTTGCAAATAACAATTGTGGGCCCAATTTTAACACTGCAGGTGGATGGGTTTTGAGCGAGTCAAAATCTTATCCCATGTACCTGGGAGGATGGGAGAAGCTACAGATTTTATCACTCCTCCTCAACCCCCAACTCTATTTTTGAGTGGTACTATGTTTGGTTAAATGAGGCATTTAACACAAGAATCAGAACAAATATTTATTTACACTGCACCACCTTGAAGTTAGTTCTGGGCTCACATTGATGTAAACTGATTATTGTCAGGTAGCTAGTGAATGGCACAAATTGATGATGATGATAACAGTTGCTTGTTTTTACTCCAACCCCTCCCCATCCTTTTCAACCTACAATTTTTCCTTGATCTGTACATCCTTGCAACCTCGTTCATTTTTACTGATGTGGCTTCCGTGAGAACAGACAGAGATTCAGTAAAGGTAAGTTTCAACTATATTTTATTCCACAAAAGGGATTAAAAAATAAGATCTGTTGATGACATCTTGCTTCTGCCGGTTTCATTATATCTTCCCATATCTTCTGATATTGCCATTGAATTATATGTAACTAGAATGCTTTGGTCAGCAGAATTATAAATGTTAACTTTAAAACAGTGCCTATAGACATTTTTATGTAAGGTGAAGTTTCAAGAAACTGATGGGGCGTGATTCTCCGCAAATGCGGCGAATCGTAAAGGCTGTCGTGCAACTGGCCGTGTTTCACGGTAGCCTCCGCGCCCCCTCCCGGGACCCGATTCTCCCCCCCCCCCCCGGGTGGGGCTAGCAGCGGGGCCCCGCGAAGCACGGCATCGCGGCCTTAGCGACCGTCGCTAAGTCTGCGCGCCAAGCGTCACGCCGGCTGACGCACACGATGACGTCAGCCGCGCATGCGCGGATTGGACGGCTCCAATCCGCGCATGCGCGGGACTGTCATCTCCCTCGGCCGCCCCGCGGACTGATCCTGCGGGGCGGCGGAGGGAGAAAGAGTGCGTCCGTTACGGATGCACTGCCCGTGATCGGTGGGCACTGATCGCGGGCCCATGCCACGGCCGTGCCAATCGGGGCCCTGGATGCCCAGAACAGGCATGTTGCGGCCGTTTTTACGACGGCAGCAAGCAGGTGTGTTTGCTGCCGTAAAAACGGCCGTAAAGGCCTGGGAACTCGGCACATCGGCCTGGGGAGAATCGCTGTTCGCCGTAAAAAACGGCGAGCAGCGATTCGTGTCATGGGGCGGCTGTGGGGGGGGGGGGGGGGGGGGCAGAATAGCGGGAGGGCGGGAAAAATGTCGGGGACGTCCTCCCGCTATTCTCCGACCCGTCATGGGCAGCGGAGAATCGCACCCATGGTTCCTCAATGGGAAGTTCATGATCACATAGCACCAACTCTTTTGTTTTTAGTGTACCACCTCACTGTTGGCCCATGTTAGTGTGAGTGGGAAATAGGTTCTTGTTCTTCATGCCTTCGAGGTTGGACCATGGGAACTGGGGAAGTTTAACATTGTGAAAGATGTGCACTTAACCCTTCTTAGGTTTTAATGTGCCAGTGGAGGGAGAGCATTGAGCAGCTGCTGCCAATGACACACCGTAAAAACACCTAAAACTACTACTTTATTCTGGGCGGAATTTAATGGAAACATTTCTAAGTTAATTTATGGCGGGTTTTGCAGGGATTTTCTTGCCTGCCCTACTGGCGAGTTACCCACTGCTATCAAATAATACGTAGGGCGCAATTTTCCGGCCTTGTTACACTCCTGCTCAAGCAAATCGAGGCCGGTGAACAGCAGGAGAGGCCAAATCGGCAATCGGGTAGAGAATTGATTCTGATGCCCAAATCGGGGCCAGCGCCAGTTTGATGCCAGTCAGCCAAGCTCTGCCACCTTGGAAATGGCGTAATTGCTTTGTGCAGTGCATGCCATTGCACGGTGTTGGCACTTCACCGGCAGGCCCTCCCATGATGCGCCGACCCTGATGGGCCGTGTTCCCTGTGTTCTCAGTGTCGGGAACCCGGCATGACGGCTGCGGGCTGTGTCCCGCTCCGCCACACTTGGCCGGGATCCGTGCCACTGGCCGGATGGGAGGCTTCTGTGAGGGCTGGGGAGATTGGTGGTGGGTGGCCAGTGGGGTCGCGGATGGCGGGTTAGGGCCACGCAGGGTTGGCACCATGTTGTACGGCGCGACCGCTGCAGGTTGTCAGCTGCGCGCGTGCACGGCCAGGGACCCGGCTATTCTTCGGCCATTTTCGGCGTGGGTGCCAGGAGTTTCACCCGGTGCCACTGTTAGCCCTTTACCTGTCCCAGAATCAGTGAGGGGTAGCACTGATTTCTTGGTTGTCAACCTCCATGAATTCTCCATTCAAGCCGGCACTTAGCCACAGAAACAGAGAATCCAGCCCAAGATCTGCGCCAGGCGGCGAACAGATTGCGATGTAACCAGACTGCACTCATAGGCAAAATTAAGACTCCTTTTCAGAAACGTGAGCCTGGTGGAAGGGCTTCTGGGGGGAGGTGAGAAGCCCTCTCTGCACGCAGGCAAAGAGCCCGGGGGCGCTGTGCTTCCTGACCCCGTGCTTGGCCAGGGATAGGGGACCCTCTACTGAGGTTGGTGGAACCTCCGTAGGGGTGGGCCGCCATGTGAGGGGCCCTGGGAGGGGCGGATGAGGAACCTGGGGCAACTGCTCACTGCATCACTATGCCAACCCCTGGATCATTTGTACCTGTTCCTGCCCATATACCCCACCGACCACACCTAAGCCCCCAAGACTGCTGAGGCTTCTGGCTGTGCTGCTGAAGGTTATTGCTAATAGGGAATTAGTAATCATGATTAGGTCAGCACTTCACACACCAAAGTGTATTCCCATGGGTGGCAGGCCATAAAGCATGTGGGAGTCATTGCTTAGCATCTCAATCACGCCTTGATGCCTGGATACTGTGCCAGAATACTGCGGGAGGCAATACCATACGTGCAGCAGCCAACATCCGAACACCCAGGGACACAGCTCCGGGGGACAGGCTCACCGCCAGAGGGTGGGTGAGTGCATGGGGAGGGGCCAGTGTGCGGTCCGGTTGACATTGTGACTGGGTGTCCGGGGTACAGGTTCTGTGACGGGGCCTGCTGCGGTCGGGTGTGTGCGGGAAGGGGCGAGGGGTGGGTAGGGTGGGTGGGGGGAAATCAGTGGGGGATTGGAGTGTCCTGGGGTGGGAGCCACCACTGTTTGTCAGTCTGACACCCTCTCCCACCTCTTTACTGATATGGAATGCTGTGACAGGGAAGCAGAGGTTGCCCTAGTGATGCTGGTGCTACGCGATGCAGCCGGATGCCGGAGAAGGCGGTGGTAGCAGCATCTACAGATGCCCGAGGCGGCAACCCATGTGCCGTACCGCACCACACACCCTGAGGACCGGCCATTCATCAGGCTAGGGTAGGACCCAGAGTGGGAGTCCCACGACGACCCAGGCTGTGCAGGCACCGCTGGTCCTTTGAACAGATGACTGACAGCACGTGCCACAAGAGGCACCACCTCAACTTGGAGACGGTGTGGCACCTGTGCCATATCCTCACAGATGTGGCACTACTTGGAGAAGGAGGAGACCAGCTCCCGGTGGCCATCAAGGTTAACGCAGCCCCGAAAAGTTACGCCTCAGGATCACTCGAGGGCTCGAGCAAGGACCTCTGTGGCATATCATAGGCCACAGCCCGCACGTGCACCAGCAGGTCACGAATGCCCTGTATGGTCGGGCAAAAGACTATATCGTGTTTGACATGGACCAAGCCCAGCAGGCTTCCCATGTCGCAGGCTTCTCCGCCATTGCCGGGATGCCCCAGGTCCAAGGGGTCATAGATGCCACGAATGTTGCCCTATGCTTACCGGGCCATCTGTGGGTGCCCTACGTTAACAGGAAGGGGTTCCATTCCCTGAACATTCAACTCATCTGCGACCACCAGATGCACAGGCAGCACGGTAGCACAGTGGTTAGCACTGGTGTTTCACGGCACCAGGGTCCCAGGTTCGATTCCCAGTTTGCGTCGCAGTCCGTGCGGAGCCTGCACGTTTTCCCCATGTCTGCATGGGTTTCCTCCAGGTGCTCCAGTTTCCTCCCACAAGTCCCGAAGATGTGGTTGTTAGGTGAATTGGACATTCTCGGCGGGATTCTCCCGTACCCGGTGGGGCTGAGGGTCCCGGTGGGACAGAATGGCGTGAATCCTCCGCACCTTCAGGGGCTAGGGCCGCCCCGCCAGCCGGCGTGGAAGGCCTTTGGCGCCACGCCAGCTGGGGCCGAAGTGACTCCGCCAGCCTGCGTGGGTCTGCGCGGGAGCGTTGCTGACGTCATCCCCGCGCATGCGCACGGGAGGGTTCACCTACGCGTCGGCAATTGCGGAGGCTGACACGGCCAACGCGTAGAAAAGAGTGCCCCCACGGCACAGGCCCGCCCGTGGATCGGTGGGCCCCGATCGCAGGCCAGGCCACCGTGGGGGAACGCCCCAGGCCGGATCGTCCTGCGCCCCCCCCCCCCCCCCCCCCAGGACCCCGAAGCCCGCCCACGCCACCAGGCCCCGCAGGTAGTGGACTTTGGTGAATTCATACTGTATTGTAATTCACACTGTATTGTATTGGTGAATTCATACTGTATTGTAATTCACACTGTATTGTATTGCATAGTATTATGTCCTTGTGGGCTCTGTCTGTGAGCTGTTGTGTGGCTCTGCCCATAGGGGGAGATGAGGAGCTTGTACAGGGCTCAACCCTTGGCTCCGCCCATGGCTCCGCCCATGGCCCCTCCCACTACCGGAAGTATAAAGTGCTGCAGCCGTGAGCCTGCCCTCAGTTCTTCAGGTCGCAGGCAGGCTCAGTTGTAAGACTATTAAAACCACAGTTTACTTCCAATCGTGTTCCGAGTGAATTGATGGTCACATCAATTTAATAGTCTTAGAAAACTTGAAGAAAACTACTATGGAATCAGCCCTCAAACCTGACCGACTAGAACTCGACCCGCAGGCTGCAGAGGCGAAGGAAATCTTCCTACACTGGCTTTGATGTTTCAAGGACTAACTGGCTGAATCAAGCACATTCGAGACTACAGAGGAGCAGAAACTCAGCCTACTGCACGCACGGGTGAGCCATCATATCTCTACACAACTCAATTGTACCACCACATATACTGAGGCCCTTGCTACGCTCGACTTATTGTACGTGCAGCCGATAAACAAGGTCTGCGCGCGGCACATTTTCACTACCCGCTGCCAGCACCCTGCAGAGTCGCTGGAAGACTTACTGCGCGACTTAAAAGCCCTTGCTCGGGACTGCAGCTTTCAGGCTGTAACGGCCTCCCAGCATATGGAACTCGCTGTCCATGATGTATACGTTGCAGGGCTCAGGTCTAACTATGTGCGCCAGCGATTACTTGAGAAAGGGGCCCAGAACTTGGAGGACATGGAGGTCCGCAGTCTAAACTCATTCCCCGCGGACCAGTAGACCCCATCGTGGGTCCCCGACCAGCGACTGCCCCAGGCCTGCGGCGCGCGGCCACCCATCCACTATGGAGCGCCAGGGTGCCATTTTTGTGGCCAGCCCCAACACCCATGGCAGCACTGCCCGGCCCGCAATGCGACCTGCAGCAGCTGCGGTCGCAAAGGACACTATGCCTGGAAAAATCGAAACTTTCTAACTCCCCCGCAGTCCAGAGCACTCGCCTCCCCAACTCGCAGGCCCGCAGATCCCGTAATGCTGCAGCGTGTCTGCCGACTCCGCCTCCGACCGACACGTGCGACTCATGGGGGCCGCCATCTTGGCAATCCTCCCCCACGCGGCCGGCCATGTGCGAGTCATGGGGGCCGCCATCTTGGACGCCATCTTCCTCGCCGCCCGCAAGGTGCGATCCACGGGGGCGGCCATGTTGGATGCCATCTTCTTCATCACCGACACGTGCGATCAACGGGGGCCGCCATCTTTGCCATCAGCCGAAGTTCACCTCGACGACTACGACCTCAGCGGACAGTCATCACAGGGCCACTCCAGCACTGCTGATCGAGCCGCCGACTACCCGCAACTCAATGCAGTCACGTTGGACCAGTCGCGTCCGAAGCACCTCCAGAGCTCGATGATATCCTTTCAAATCAACGGGTACAGGACACCGTGCCTCTTCGACTCCGGGAGCACCGAGAGTTTCGTACATCCTGACCTGGTAGGATGGTGTTCGCTCCCTATCTTCCCTGCACGGCAAACTATCTCCCACGCCTCGGGCTCGCACTCGGTCCACATACAAGGTTGCACCGTCGCGACCCTAACGATTCAGGGCGCCAGCTACTCTAATTTCCAGCTGTACGTACTCCCCGACCTCTGCGCCCCACTCTTACACGGGCTCGATTTCCAATGTAATCTTAAGAGCCTCACACTCAGCTTCGGCGGACCCCTACCTCCACTCACTATCTGCAG
Organism: Scyliorhinus canicula; assembly: GCF_902713615.1. Lineage (NCBI taxonomy): Eukaryota > Metazoa > Chordata > Chondrichthyes > Carcharhiniformes > Scyliorhinidae > Scyliorhinus > Scyliorhinus canicula. The sequence goes on along the minus strand of NC_052153.1, from coordinate 88,680,721 downwards.
TCTAGCGACTCTAAAAATCGACCCCCTTCCACTCTTCGCTAATCTAACGGCTAACTGTAAACCAGTAGCCACTCGCAGCAGGCGGTACAGCCTGCAGGGTAGAGTATTCATCAGAGCCGAAGTCCAGCGGCTCCTACGTGAGGGAGTCATAGAGACCAGTAACAGCCCCTGGATAGCTCAGGTGGTGGTCGTCTAGACCGAGGAAAAGTTCCGGATGGTGGTTGATTATAGCCAATCCATTAATCGGTTCACGCACCTCGATGCGTACCCCCTCCCCAGAATTGCAGACATGGTAATTCAGATCGCCCAGTACCATATATTCTCCACGATGGATCTGAAGTCTGCTTACCACCAGCTCCCAATCTGCCCGGTGGACCGCCACTACACGGCGTTCGAGGCAGATGGCCGCCTCTTCCATTTTCTCCGGGTCCCCTTTGGCGTCACTAATGGGGTCTCGGTGTTCCAACGAACAATGGACCGAATGGTGGACCAGTACGGTGCGGGCCACGTTTCCGTGCTTGGACAATGTCACCATCTGCGGCCATGACCAGCAGGACCACGATGCCACCTCCACCGATTTCTCCAATCCGCCCAGAAACTCGATCTCACCTACAATACGGAGAAATGTGTTTTCCGCACTACCAGACTAGCCATCCTCAGCTATGTCGTGGAAAACGGAGTCCTGGGCCCCGACCCGGACCGTATGCGCCCCCTCTTACAACTCCCTCTCCCTCATTGTCCCAGGGCTCTCAAGAGGTGCCTGGGATTCTTCTCTTATTATGCCCAGTGGGTGCCCCAGTATGCGGACAAAGCCCGCCCACTATTTAAGACCACACTTTTCCCACTGTCAGCTGAGGCCCGCCAGGACTTCAACTGCATCAAGGAGGACATCGCCAAAGCCGCCATGGGGGCGGTGGATGGATCCGTCCCCTTTCAGGTGGAGAGCGATGCTTCAGAGGTAGCTCTCGCCGCCACTCTGAATCAGGCAGGGAGACCAGTTGCCTTCTTCTCCCGAACCCTCTCCGCTTCAGAACTTCGACACTCCTCAGTCGAAAGGGAAGCTCAAGCCATTGTGGAAGCCGTACGGCACTGGAGGCACTACCTCGCAGGTAGGAGGTTCACCCTCATCACCGACCAAAGATCGGTTGCCTTCATGTTTGACAACTCACAAAGGGGCAAAATTAAAAACGATAAAATCTTGAGGTGGAGGATCAAACTCTCCACCTATAATTACAACATCATATATCGACCGGGGAAGCTCAACAAGCCCCCAGATGCCCTGTCCCGCGGCACATGCGCCAGCACGCAAGATGACCGCCTGAAGGCTATCCACAATGACCTCTGCCACCCGGGGGCACCCGGCTCGCCCACTACGTTAAAGCCCGAAATCTGCCTTTCTCCACCGAGGAGGTAAAAACCATCACCAGGGATTGCCCGATCTGCGCGGAGTGCAAACCGCACTTCTATAGACCAGACAAGGCCCACCTGGTAAAGGCTTCCTGGCCCTTTGAACGCCTGAGCATCGATTTCAAAGGGCCACTCCCCTCGACCAATCGAAATGTGTATTTTCTTAACGTCATCGACGAATTCTCCCGCTTCCCCTTTGCCATCCCGTACCCCAATATGACCTCCCACACCGTCATCAGAGCCCTGCGCAGTGTCTTCACCCTGTTCGGTTTCCCCAGCTACGTACACAGCGACAGGCGTTCGTCCTTCATGAGCGACGAGCTGCGTCAGTACCTGCTCGACAAGGGCATCGTCTCGAGCAGGACTACCAGCTACAACCCCAGGGGGAACGGGCAGGTGGAGAGGGAGAATCGACGGTCTGGAAGACCGTCCTACTGACCATCCGGTCCAGGAATCTCCCGACCTCCCCCTGGCAGGAGGTCCTCCCCGACGCACTTCATGCTATTAGGTTTCTCCTATGCACCACCACCAACCAGACCCCTCACGAACGATTATTTGTTTTCCCTTGGGACACTACCACGGGGGCTTCGCTCCAATCCTGGTTGAGGAGACCGGGCCCGGTTCTCCTCCGGAAGCACGTCCGGACACACAAAACAGACCCGCTAGTAGAGGGAGTGCTACTGCTTCACTCGAACCCCCACTACGCCTTTATTGACTACCCCGAAGGCCGTCAGGACATCGTTTCCCTCCGGGACCTGGCGCCTGCAGGATCCACCACCACCGCCGAGGGACCCCTCACACTACACCCCACCCAACCCCCTGCGCCCCCGCGCCTATAGGTTCCCTGCCTACGCTCTGCGCCCCCGCGCCTATAGGTTTCCTTCGCGTGTCGCACCGGTCAGGAATGAAGCTCGGACCGAAACACCTCCAGAGTTCATCCTCATTCCCACACCGATCGTCACCACCCAGCCACCTGAAGAGGCTGCAACTCCGGTGCTCCGCCGCTCCCAAAGGACGACTCGGCCACCGGACTGGCTCAACTTGTAGACTCGTCACCCCCGCCGGACTTGATTTTTTTACAGGGGGTGAATGTGGTGAATTCATACTGTATTGTAATTCACACTGTATTGTATTGCATAGTATTATGTCCTTGTGGGCTCTGTCTGTGAGCCGTTGTGCGGCTCTGCCCATATGGGGAGATGAGGAGCTTGTACAGGGCTCCACCCTTGGCTGCGCCATGGTTCCACCCATGGCCCCTCCCACTACCGGAAGTATAAAGTGCTGCAGCCGTGAGCTTGCCCTCAGTTCTTCTGGTCGCAGGTAGGCTCCGTTGTAAGACTATTAAAACCACAGTTTACTTCCAATTGTGTTCCGAGTGAATTGATGGTCACATCAGGGACCTAGTCTAATTGACACCGGTGGGACTGGCAAAGAACCAGCGGGACTTCGACCCATCGCGGGCTGGAGAATCGCAGGGGGGGGGGCGCTGTGAGCGGCCGCCGACCGGTGCGCCGAAATTCCCACCGGTGCCGAAGGATCGGCGGCCGGTGGGGGCAGGGTTTACGCCGCCCCTCCGGCGATTCTCTGACCCGGCGGGGGCCGGAGAATCCCACCCTCTGAATTCTCCCTGTGTACCTGAACAGGCGCCAGAATGTGGTGACTAGGGGCTTTTCACAGTAACTTCATTGCAGTCTTAATGTAAGCCTACTTAATGAATGAAAATGAAAATCGCTTATTGTCACGAGTAGGCTTCAATGAAGTTACTGTGAAAAGCCCCTAGTCGCCACATTCCGGCGCCTGTCCGGGGAGGCTGGTACGGGAATCGAACCGTGATGCTGGCCTGCTTTAAAAGCCAGCGATTTAGCCTGGTGAGCTAAACCAGCCCCAGCTTATGAAATAAAGATGATTAAATTAAAAGATAATGCATGTGTGTGACACTTCCCAGGGAGCATCCACGACATCCTGAGGCAGTCGGTCATCCCTGCCCTCTTGAAGGAGCACCCCAGGATGGACGGCTGGCTCTTGGGGGATGCGGGATATCCGCTGAGGACCTGGTTAATGGTCCAGTACGGAGGCGGGAGACCGAAGCGGAGACCCAATACAAAGAGGCCCATGCAGCCACCCGGGGTATCATTGAATGGTACATTGGTCTCCTCAAGATGCGGTTCCAATGCCTCGACCACTCCGGAGGTGCCCTTCAGTACACCGTTTGGAGGAATGCCCACTTTGTTGTGGTTTGCTGTGCCCTCCACAACCTCAGCGGGGCGATGAGCTGGAGGTTAGTGACAAGGAACATGGTGGCCACCTCCAAGGAGGAGGAGGGGGACAGGGATGAGGATGATGATGAGGCGCCAGACCAGTAGGGGCTGGGAGACACGGCCGGAGAGGAACATGAGGCCTAGCCGGAGGGTGCTGGACAGGCGGCAGCAGTGCTAGTCCGGCAAACCAGGAAGGCCCTCATACTGGCCCGATTTTACCTAGCACGTGGCATGGTTCATCGTTGCATCCTTACCCACCCACCCATTTCCTACCCTCCCAGGGTATGTGTCACATCACTCGAGGGTGCTGGGACTGTGTCAGCGGGACACTGTCAAGGGGTACTGTCGAGGTCAGGGGTTGTGATGGCAACCAGAGAGCTGGGCGCTGGTGCTCCTCAATTTATTCCATAATCTGGCCCCTGTCTGCTCGTTCACACCCGTCACCTGCATGCGGTGATGCATTACAGAAGAAAGTGACAGAGGCATCTTCTGGTTGTGCACAAGGGTGTTTATTGTTCAATGCAGGTCCTCACTCTCCCGTTGGTGCAGTCTCCCCCTCTACCTACCCCATCCCCCGCTGCCCTCAGTGATTCTAAATGTGCTTGGTCCTCCTAGCTCTACCACTACATCTTGGTATCACGCCAGGATGCACATCTGAGGAGGAGGCATCCGGCTGCTTAACTCGTCCTGTGGACCTCAATGCCCCTGGCGGGCGTCCCCTGCGGGCTCATGTGAGGCTTTTGAGTCGAGTAGATCCCGGGGGCGGGGTCTCCTAGCTTATTTCGACCACGCTGCGCCACGGCGATCTGCTTGTCAGCTGCAGCGTGGCCATAAAATTGCGCCCATAGTGTTGATGTTTGCCCAGATGTGTGCCCAAATGTAACTAAGTGTGACTGCTTCTTTGAGAGGTGACTTATGAAAGTGTAAGTATAGTTAAAGAAAGAAATTGAATTTATGAAGCAACTTACCATTGTCTTCAAGGCCTCCCATAGTGATTTATTATCAATTAACTATTTTCATGACTTTATTTTAGATGAAGTTAAATAGGCAAATGTAGTTGTGCCTTTCCAGGTACAACAATGATATGAATGACCAGTTCATCTATTTTTGGTAGTTGAAAGGGGAGTCTTAATGACTGGAGAATTTACTGCTCAGTTCGACATTTAAAAAAATTATTTTATGGGATGCGAGTGTCACTTGCCCAACCTGGTTGCTGTTCAGAAATGGCAGTGAGCTGCCTTCATGAACCACTGCATCCATCTGATACATTTGCACTACAGTACTTTTAGGAAGGGAGTTCCAGGATTTTGATGCAGTGATAAGTGAAGTCACAGTGATATAGTTATAATTCAGGTTGATGGAGGAGAACTTGCAGGTATTGGTGTTCCCATGTATCTATGCCCTTGTCCTTCTAGGTGGTCAAGGTCATGGGTTTGGAAGATGCATTCAAAACAGCCTTGATGGGTCGTTGACATGCATCAGGTATATTGCACAATCTGCTGCCAGTGTGTCGTTGGCAGATAGAATGGATGTTTACATCGGTGAATAGGGTGCCAATCAAGCAGACACCTTGCTTCCTGAATGTCATTGGAGCCACATTCACTTGGGCAAGTGAAGAATATTCCGTCACACTCCTGGTTTGTGTCTTCTAGATGTTGGACAGGCTTTGAGAAGTCAGGAAGTGAGTTACTTGGCACAGAATCCCCAGTCTCTGACCTGTTCTCATAGCCACAGTGTTCATGTGGCTAGTCCAGTTCAGTTCCTGGTCAATCGTAACCCCCAGGATGAAAATGAAATGAAACTAAATGGATGTTCATAGTGGGGAATTTAATGCTGGTAATGCAATTGAATGTTATAGGGAGATGGTTAAATTCTCTTTTATTAGAGATGGTCATTGCCTGGCACTTGTGTGATATGATTGGTACATGCAACTTCAGCCCAAGTTGGAATGTTATCCATGTCATGTTGCATATGGACACCGACTGCTTCAGTATCTGGGTAATCATGAATGGAAAGTAACACTGCAATCATCAGCGAACACCCTTATTTGTGACCTTATGATGGAGGGAAGGTTATTGATGAAACAGCTGAATGTGGTTGAGCTGAGGACATGATTCTGAGGAGGTCTTGCAGTAATGTCTTGGGACTGAAATTATTGACCTCCACTATCACAACCCGATTTCTGGATTAAAATGCAGCTTTGAAAATGTTGTTTTAGTACAATGAATTGAAAAATGAAATGAAAATTGCTTATTGTCACGAGTAGGCTTCAATGAAGTTACTGTGAAAAGCCCCTAGTCACCACATTCCGGCGCCTGTCCGGGGGGGCTGGTACGGGAATCAAACCGTGCTGCTGGCCTGCTTGGTCTGCTTTAAAAGCGAGCGATTTAGCCAAGTGAGCTAAACCAGCCTCAATTGGAGGACCAAAATAATTGATGGTATAAAATTAGTGGTTCATTCATGAGAATTGGGCTGTTTCAGGTTATTAATGCATGTATTTTCTTTTGGTGGTAATTTGATCACTATTTAAATAATATAGAATGATCTCCAATACTGGAAATCATGTTTTTGTGATAGCTCAAAATTCGTTAAATGCTTATATCATGTGTAAATTAGTTTTTAAGTAACCTCATTAGTAATTTTGATCAGAAGATAGCGATGGAGCGAGGCGACTCTCTGTGAGCTCTCTCCAACATATCCACTTTTTACTTAACTTATACTTGTTTCACCTACATCAGACTCCTATTTATTGACTACAGCTCTGCCTTCAACACCATAATCCCAGTCAAGCTCATATCAAAGCTCCAAAACCTAGGACCTAGCTCCCCACTCTGCAACTGGATCCTCGATTTTCTGACCAACAGACCACAAGCAGTAAGAATGAACAACAACACCTCCTCCACAATAGTCCTCAATACCGGGGCCCTGCAAGGCTGCATACTTAGCCCCCTACTCTACTCCCTGTACACACACGACCGCGTGGCAAAATTTGGTTTCAACTTCATCTACAAGTTTGCTGACGATACAATAATAGTGGGCCAGATCTCGAATAACGACGAGTCAGAATACAGGAGGGAGGTAGGGAACCTAGTGGAGTGGTGCAGTGACAACAATCTCTCCCTCAGTGTCTGCATGGTATGAGCTGGTCATTGACTTCAGGAAGAAAAGTACTGGAGACACCCCTGTCAGCATCAACAGGGCCGAGGTGGAGATAGTTAGCAGTTTCAAATTCTTCGGGGTGCACATTTCCAAAAACTCCTGGTCCACTCACGTCGACGCTACCACCAAGAAAGCACTACTTCAGAGAGTCGTGAAAACTGCCCAGTCCATCACACGAACCTGCCTCCCATCCATTAACTCCATCTACACCTCCCGCTGCCTGGGGAAAGCGGGCAGCATAATCAAATGGCCCATCCGGCTTACACACTCTTCCAACATCTTCCATCGGGCAGGAGATACAGAAGTCTGAGAACACGTACGAACAGACTCAAAAACAGCTTCTTCCCCGCTGTTACCAGACTCCTAAATGACCCTCTTATGGACTGACCTCATTAACATTACACCCCTGTATGCTTCATCTGATGCCGGTGCTTATGTGGTTACATTGTATACCTTGTGTTGCCCTATTATGTATTTTATTTTATTCCCATGTACTTAATGATCTGTTGAGCTGCTTGCAGAAAAATACTTTTCACTGTACCTTGGTACATATGACAATAAACAAATCCAATCCAATCCATTTGCAAGAAAAACAGGAAGACTGTGGATAGAATGGGTTACTTTAAGACTAATACACTTCTGATGTAGAAAACTAGGCTGTGAAGGATAGAACTGGAACCCGATCTGTACACACTTTAAAAGCTTTTATTTACAGAAATACATATTATGAACATGCAACTCCAAACCCAATTGCCATAGTTTCAGTCTGTCTGTATGTATCAGCACCCAGGTGAATAACCTATTAATACCCACCACCTGAACATAATTAAATGCTGACTACCATTATATCAAACAATTAGCATTTCCCCTTATCTCTAATTAAATAAAAGCTTTGTTTGGACAGCCAAAAGCTTTGAAAAATCAAAAAAACTTCTGTACAAAGCAATACACTGAGAGATGCTCCTCATTTTCTTTATGCATGTATTTCTTTTAGTGAAACAATCTGACAGTTGGTGGTTTGATTTCACCCATTTAATTTTAGAGATTTCCTTTGCTTCAAACTGTCAACATCAGCCTGTAAACTCTTCTCGCTCATTCTTTTCGGAGAACGTAAATTAATCATGGCAGAAAATTTCCACTTACTTTCTGTCAATTTTCCACCATGTCCAAACAGATTTTAGTTTTATATCTGAATATTTTTTCTTAGTTTCTAAACTTCACCTTTACACATCCATCCCCTACTACCATGCTCTGATCAATGAAGTCAAGTACTGAGGAAAGAAACAGAAACCTCAATCTTTACACACTTTATGAACTTTTATTTGCAGAGATGATTATTACAAATGTGCATTCTCAAAACCAAAGGCCACAATTTCAGTCTGCTGCTATGTATAGGAGCCTGGGTTAATGTCCATCAAAATCTTCGATGTCTATTCAATTAATACAGTAAGAAGTCTTACAACACCAGGTTAAAGTCCAACAGGTTTGTTTCAAACACGAGCTTTTGGAGCACGGCTCCTTCTTCAGGTGAATGGAAAGGCTTGTTCCAGAAATGTTTATATAGACACAGTCAGAGATGCCCCGGAATGCGAGCACCTGCAGGCAATCAAATCATCAAAGATGCAGAGAGAGAGGTAACTCCAGGTTAAAGAGGTGTGAATTGTCCCAAGCCAGTTCAGTCGGTAGGCCTCTGCAAGTCCAGGCTTGTTGGTGGGGGCCGAATGTAATGCGACATGAATCCCAGATCCCGGTTGAGTCCGCATTCATGCGTGCGGAACTTAGCTATAAGTTTTTGCTCAGCAATTTTGCGTTGTCGCGTCTCCTGAAGGCCTCCTTGTAGAATGCTGACCCGGAGATCAGAGGCTGAATGTCCTTGACTGCTGAAGTGTTCCCCAACTGGAAGGGAACAGTCCTGCCTGTTGATAGTCGCACGATGCCCGTTTATTCGTTGTCGACAACGAATAAACGGGCATCGTGCGACTATCAACAGGCAGGACTGTTCCCTTCCAGTTGGGGAACACTTCAGCAGTCAAGGACATTCAGCCTCTGATCTCCGGGTCAGCATTCTACAAGGAGGCCTTCAGGAGACGCGACAACGCAAAATTGCTGAGCAAAAACTTATAGCTAAGTTCCGCACGCATGAATGCGGACTCAACCGGGATCTGGGATTCATGTCGCATTACATTCGGCCCCCACCAACAAGCCTGGACTTGCAGAGGCCTACCGACTGAACTGGCTTGGGACAATTCACACCTCTTTAACCTGGAGTTACCTCTCTCTCTGCATCTTTGATGATTTGATTGCCTGCAGGTGCTCGCATTCCGGGGCATCTCTGACTGTGTCTATATAAACATTTCTGGAACAAGCCTTTCCATTCACCTGAAGAAGGAGCCGTGCTCCGAAAGCTCGTGTTTGAAACAAACCTGTTGGACTTTAACCTGGTGTTGTAAGACTTCTTACTGTGCTCACCCCAGTCCAACGCCGGCATCTCCACATTATATTCAATTAATAGGCACCTCTAATTATATTTGTTTGTGAAAATATAGCTTTAGACAATGTTATGTCTTTTTAAAAAAAAATTGAAGCAAGAAACTTTTAGGTTGGGATTCTCCGAGCCCACACCGGCATGGAGAATCGGTGTTGACTCCGAGACGGCCCGGTACGCCGGTCCGATGTCGGAACGCGATTCTCCGGCAACCGAACAATCGGTTGGTAGCCAGGAGGTAGCCAGGAGAAGAACAGGCTTCAACCAGATTAGGTTGATCCTTTTTAAGATAAAGGTGGAGTTCGGACTCTGGGTCACGTACAAGGAAGAGCACTTTTATTTTGAGTCGACTGAGGACGTGCTGGACTTCATGAAAAGGAAAGGACTGGTGGTGGATTGAGAACTTTTTAACTTTGCTGCAACATTCATTTTTTTTCTCTTTTTGTTTAAAAAAAAAATTCTCGTTTATCATCTTGTGAAAACTGTTTGTAATGCCTTCTGTATTGGTATAGGATTAGTGGCAGAGCTGAGTGAGTTAAGGCTATCATTTGCATTGTTCGGGATGAATGAAATGAAATGTCTTGTTTAAATTTTGGTGTTTTTTCTTTCGGGCAATTGTGTGGGGATTGTTTGATGTTGGAGTATGTTTGTGTGGGAGGGTGGGGAGGGAACAATAGGTGGGAGACTATCCGGCACCAGGGATGGAGGCCACCAAGCTAGCTGGGCGAGCTAGCTCATGGACGCACAGTGGGGGTGGGGGGGGGTGGTGCATAGGATTGGTTTATCAAAGGGGTTGGGTTACAGAGTGTTGTTACGGGGGGGGGGGAGGAGGGGGGGAAATGTTCTGCACATGACTTGGACCAAGGGACAGAGAGGAGCTTGGGGGCGGAGACTGCCTGGGAGAGGGCCGGTGGAGGCGCAGAGCATGGGCTGGAGGCGGCCCAAAAAAGGGGATGGCTGATCGGCGAAGGGGAGGGGGGCACAATAAGCCCCCCAAATAGGCTGATCACCTGGAATGTTCGAAGGTTAAATGGGCCGGTCAAGAGGGCATGTGTCTTCGCGCATCTTAGGGGACTGAAGGCGGACGTGGTAATGTTGCCGGAGATGCACTTTAGAGTAACTGAACTAGATTGAGGAAAGGCTGGGTCAGTCAAGTCTTTCACTCAGGACTGGATTCAAAGACTAGAGGGGTTACGATCCTGATCAATAAGCGGGTGGTGTTTGAGGTGGGTAGAATAGTTTCTGATGTGGGAGGTCGGTACATTATGGTCAGTGGGAAACGAGGTCGTGCAGGTGGTATCAGTATATGTGTATGCGCCAAATTGGAGTTTATAAAGAAGATGTTGGGTAAGATACCGGACCTGGGCTCACACAGGTTGGTCATGGGAGGGGACTTCAACATAGTTATTGACCCTGGCTTGGACCGGTCAAGCTCGAAAACGGGCAGGATTCCAGCAAAGGCAAAGGAACTAAAAAGGTTCATGGAGCAGATGGGAGGGAGGGGGTGGATCCATTGAGATTTTGGCAGCCGAGGGTGAAGGAGTTCTCCTTCTACTCACGTGGATAAAGTGTACTCACGGATCGATTTCTTCATTTTGAGCAGGGCCTTACTGGCAGGGGTGGACACGGGGTAGTCTGACCTGCACTGGGTTGACCTGCAGGTTAGCTAAGACAGTAACCAGCTCCCGCACTGGAGGTTAGATGTGGGACTTTTGGCTGATGAGCGGCTGAGGAAATGTATTCAGAACTATCTGCAGGTCAACGACACGGGGAAAATTTCAACAGTGATGGTCTAGGAAGCACTGAATGCGGTGGTCAGAGGGGAGCTGATCTCGATACGGGCCCATAGGGAGAAGGTGGACAGGGCAGAGACGGACCGACTGGTTAAGGAGATACTGCAGATCGAAAGGAGGTATGCGGAGACCCCAGAGGCAGGGCTTTTAAGGGAACGGCGGAGTCTACAGGTGGAGTTTGGCTTGTTAACAACAGGGAGGGCGGTGGAGCAGCTGACAAAGGCGAGGGGGGGGGCGATCTATGAGTATGGAGAGAAGGCCCGCAGAATGCTTACACAGCAGCTTAGAAAGAGGGAGGCAGCCAGGGAGATAGGGAAAGTAAATGACGGAGATGGGAACCTGGTTGGAGATTCAACAGGGGTGAATAAGGCGTTTAGGGACTTCTACAGTAGGCTGTATAGGTTGGGACCCCCTACGGGACTGGAGGGGATGAGGCACTTCTTGATGGGGCTGAATTTCCCAAAGGTGGATAGGGAGCCGGTAGAAGGGCTGGGGGCCCTGATCGGGTTGGAAGAGATAGTGGAGGGTCTGAAGGCCATGCAGGTGGGTAAAGCCCCGGGGCTGGACGGGTACCCAGTGGAGTTTTATAAAACGTTCTCTGGGATTTTGGGGCCGGTGTTGATGAGGATGTTCAGTGACGCAAGGGAAAGAGGGGTGCTGCCCCCCGACGATGTCACAGGCCACAATTTCGCTGATTCTGAAGCGGGGCTAGAACCTGGAGCTCTGTGGGTCCTACAGGCAGATACCCCTGTTGAATGTGGACGCCTCCAGGATTGAGGATCGTGTTCTGGACGTTATTGGGGAGGACCAGACGGGGTTTGTTAAGGGTAGGCAGTTAGTGGCCAATGTAAGAAGGTTGTTAAATGTGATCATGATGCCCCCGGGAGGTAGGGAGGTGGAGATAGTGATCACAATGGACGCAGAAAAGGCTTTTGATCGGGTAGAAAGGGATTATCTTTGGGAGGCACTGGGACAGTTCGGATTTGGGCGAGGCTTTATTGACTGGATTAGGTTGCTGGATCAGGCTCCTGTGGCAAGTGTATGGACAAAAAAAGACAACCTTGGACTATTTTAGACTCCACCGGGGGACGAGACAGGAATGCCCTCTCTCCCCACTGTTGTTTGCGCTCGCTATAGAGCCGTTGGCAATTGCTCTGAGAGCCTCAAGGGGCTGGAAGGTGCTGGTTGGGGAGGGCGTGGAGCACAGAGTCTCGCTTTATGCAGACGAACTGCTTCTGTATGTATCTGACCCATTGGAGGGGATGGAAGAAATCATGAGGATTCTGGGGAAATTTGGCCGGCATCAGGGTACGAGCTAAATATGGGGAAAAGTGAGATGTTTGCGGTCCAGGCGAGGGGACAGGAGAGGTGATTGGGGGAGCTGCCATTTAGATTAGCAGGGGGAAGCTTTCGGTACCTAGGCATTCAAGTGGCGCGGGTATGGGACTGGCTGCATAAATTAAACCTGGCCCGGCTAGTAGACCAAATGAAGGATGATTTTCGGAGATGGGACATGCTCCCGTTGTCATTAGCTGTGAGGGTGCAGATGGTGAAGCTGACAGTCCTCCCGAGATTCCTGTTCGTGTTTCAATGTCTCCCCATCTTTATTCCGTGGTCCTTTTTTAAACGGGTCAACAAATTGATCTCTGGCTTTGTTTGGGCGGGCAAGACCCCGCAGGTAAGGAAGATAATGCTTGAGCGGAGTTGGGGAGAGGGCGGGCTGGCGCTACCAAATTTTAGTAACTATTACTGGGCGGCGCATATAGCCATGATCAGGAAGTGGATGGTGGGGGGAGGGTCGGCATGGGAGCATATGGAGGCAGCTTCATGCAAGGGCACCAGTTTGGTGGCGTTGGTAACTGTGCCTCTGCTGTTCCCGCTGGCATGGTTCTCCACCAGCCCCATGGTGGTGGCGGCGCTGAGAGTCTGGGGGCAATGGAGAAGACATGTGGGAGCAGAGGGAGCATCGGTCTGGTCCCCAATCTGTAATAATCAACAGTTTGCCCCGGAAGCTTGGATGGGGAGTTCCGGATATGGCGGAGAGCAGGGATTGAGAGGATGGGGGATATGTTTATAGAGGGGAGCTTTCGGAGTATGAGGGTGCTGGAGGAGAAGTTTGGATTGGCGAGGGGAAACAAATAACAGGTGTCAACCTTCCCGCTCTTGCCGCTCAGGGGGATTCAGGACAGGGTAGTTTCCAGAGGGTTGGTAGGAGAAGGGAGTGTCTCGGATATTTATAAGGAGCTTATGGGGTCAGAGAAGATGCAGCCTGAGGAGCTGAAGCGCAAGTGGGAGGAGGAGCTGGGAGGAGAGATAGAGGACAGTCTATGGGTGAACATGTTGAGTAGAGTCAACGTGTCCACAACATGTGCTAGGCTCAGCCTGATACAATTTAAGGTCATTCATCGGGCTCACATGACAGTGGCCCGGATGAGCAGATTCTTTGGGGTGGAAGACAGGTGTGCAAAATGTACGGGAGGACCAGCGAACCATGTCCACATGTTCTGGGCATATCCAAAGCTTAGGAGATTTTGGCTGGGGTTTGAAAATGTAATGTCGACGTGTTAAAAACAAGGGTGGCACTGAGTCCAGAGGTGGCGGTTTTCGTGGTGTCAGAAGACCCGGGAATCCAGGAGGAGAAATAGGCAGCCGTTCTGGCCTTTGCTTCCCTGGTAGCCCGGAGACGGACACTATTAGCATGGAGGGACTCAAAGCCCCTGAAGTCAGAGACCTGGCTATCGGACATGGCTAGCTTTCTCTGTTTGGAGAAAATCAAGTTCACCTTGTGAGGGTCACTGTTAGAGTTCGCCCGGAGTTGGCAACCGTTCATCAACTTCTACCGGAAAATTAATCGTCACCAGGAGGTGGGGGGGTGCGGTTTATTTTAACTTAGAGTAGGGGATTAATAAAGGTGGGACCTGTAAGGGAGGGAGATGGCTTTTGCACTATGTTTAGTTTCATGTACATTGTTTATTGTGTTGTTGTTATAATACCAAAAATACCTCAATAAAATGTTTATTTTAATAAAAATTGGCACAAATTTCCTGTAAAAACCATTCATTCCCAGAAATCTCAACTTCTCTCCACATTTATGATATTGGAAACTCCCCAATAGCTTTCATTTTCACATTCCAAGGGGCCATCTGACCATGTAGAATTATATGGCGTACGAACATGACTTGCGCATTATCAAATTAAATTTTAGCCAAGTTTACCACTAATCCAGCCTCCTTTAGTCAACTGAACAATTTCTTTGTGTTCAAATGCTCCTTCCACATTTGACTGAACACCACCAAATCATCAATATTCACAGCACAATTGTTTAGTCCAGAAATGACCTTGCTGGTTAATCTTAGAATGTTGCTGGCGCATTCATCATTCCAAATGTCATGACTTTAAACTGATACGCACTATTTGGTGTCACAAAAGCCAATCCTTCCTTCACCCACAGTAGCACAGTCGTTAGCATTGTTGCTTCACAGCTCCAGGGTCCCAGGTTCGATTCCCAGATTGAGTCACTGTCTGTGTGGAGTCTTCACGTTCTCCCTGTGCCTGCGTGGGATTCCCCTGGGTGCTCCGGTTTCCTCCCACAAGTCCCGAAAGACGTACTGTTAGGTGAATTGGATATTCTGAATTCTCCCTGTGTACCCAAATAGGCACCGGAATGTGGCAACTAGGGGCTTTTCACAGTAACTTCATTGCAGTGTTAATGTAAGCCTACTTGTGACAGTAAAGCCATGATGAATTGCTCCTTCCTCACCTGCTCCGAAAGCTAGTGTTTGAAACAAACCTGTTGGACTTTAACCTGATGTTGTAAGACTTCTTACTGTGACAATAAAGATTATTATAAAGGTACTTTCCAGTATCCTTTAAGTAAGGCAAGTTTGGTAATAAAATTTGCTCGTCTTGCCTTTTCCAAACAAGGAATTAGATACAAATCTGACTTCATAACTACATAAACATTTCTATAGTCCACAAACTATCATTGTGTTCTATCTGGTTTTGGTACCATCACAATAAGTGAGCACCAATTGGTGCAACTCACTTTGATGATATCCTTCTTAAGCATGCTTTTGTACCTGTGTCAAATTTAGTGGATTGAGCCTGTATGGATGTTGCTTAATTGGAGTAGCATTTCATCCACCTGCATCATGTGTAATTATTTTTGTACTTCTTAATTTGTTCCCACATATAGCTCTATGTGATTGTGATAACTCTTTCAGGTCACTTTGATTTTTGTCTGGAAGATAACTATCATGATCCCAAAGCAGACCCCAATAATGGCTAGGATACTGGACCGAAACCAAAATATTTTAGTTTATTTTAAGACTGTGCAGGAACAATGGTTAGCTCTAGGAATGATTGCATGATAAAATAGGGCTTTGGTATTTCTAAAACAAAACTTTACTATAAATTCAATGTTAAATTTTTACACTCGGAAAAAACAACTTACAATTGCCCCATAACATGTCTACTGAATTTCTCATTTAAACAATAAGAAAATAAATATAGAGCTCTCAATCCAGCTTTAAAAAATCAGCGGGGCATATAGTAATACTTGTTTTACAGAACAGATTCTGGCTCTTGTTAGAACCCTTCAGATTCTGTTTGAATGTCTTCAAATAGCTACTTCAACTGGATTGTTAAAGCCTCTTACTTGTCTCCAAACAGGGCTGCTCTGCTTTTAAAATATTATTACTCTTTTTTTTAAAACTACCCAATTGGGAAAGAAAACTTCCCTTTCCATGTGGTGTCTTACAAGGGTGGCCAGATCAGACTTCAGTTCCAAAAGCCTTTCTCCAAAACAACTCCCTCCACAGCTTTCTCCAAAACTGCCTCTTTCCACAGCTCCTCAAAATATCTCTCTACCATCCTTGGCTACACCCAATAGTGGCCTCATCTCCCTAAGCTGAAACACAAATTAAACTTTTTGCAGGGACTGAACGCACATTAGCTCCACAGAGACTTCCCCATGCAAACCGCTATCCATTAGCCCAGACTAGAAAACACATTCCATCATCAATTTCACCTGCTGGCTGCTAAGACCACCCAGGCCCCGCAGAACAGATTTATTCAAAAAAATATGACCATTGCAGTCTAACACTTTCTAACTCCAGATTTTAAATGCTGAAATTTCCCAATACATTTCTAATCCCATTTTCCTAAAATCTTCCAGTCGTCACAGTAATTTATCCCAATTTCCTATCAATTCCTCATTGCCAATCTAATCTGAGGAATGTCAAATTCAGAATCATCAGGATTTATCTCTTCTCCCTGAGTTACAACGACCAACACCCGTACTTGTTTCCTTCTCTATCAAAATACCTTTTCAGCATATTAACATGAAACCCTCTGAGTTTTCCTTCAACTGCCGTTCTTATAAAATAATTCACCTCACTCAATTTCTTTTTGATTCAATAAGGCCCATATATATCTTGCCTACAATCGTTTACCTACCACAGGCAAAATCTTCTTTAACTAAACTGCTGGGAGAGCAACTGCTGGTCTGTCCGCAGATGGATCCAAACTGAACTGTTTCTCCTGAAACTGCTTCAGCCCATTAACTACATAATCTCACTGAGCTAAACACAATGGGCGGGATTTTCCGTCCCTCCAGCCCCATCTTCTGGCACAGCAACACCCCCCCCCCCCCCCCCCCCCCCCCCCCGCCTCTGCCCCGGCGGCAGCGGGATTCTCCGTTCCCATAGCCAGCCAATGGAGTTTTCCATTCTGCCCACCCCACAGTTTTGGGAAACCGGCAGACGTGGGTGGACTGCCGGCAAAGCGGAGGATCCCGCCGATGGAGAATCCCGCAGAATGTCACTAATTATCCACTCCCCGGGAACCCTGTTAATATAAACAAAAGTCCATTAGCCCAAACTTTCACAATGTTTTAAATGCAGCTCAATCTCCAAAAAACTACCTGTCTTTCAAACCAGGATTATTAAAAACATGACTTCAGCAGTCACCTACTAACCCAGGCTTTTAACTCTTCCTGCACCAAATATATATAATACGCTATATCTGAAATTCCTACATCTATAATGCATTTCTTTTCACCCAAAGTATATTGAGCTAACACATAATCCACACCATGTCATCAACCTGCCCACACCCATTGTGCTGGAGGTAGACAGCACACAGATGTCATGAAGCTACCTCATTGAGTTTATTACAGCATAATCACAAGTGTCCCTCATGTTGCTGGTTGCATTTGCATTTAGTAGGGAACTGAACAGCAGGACTGAATAGCAGGTGGTGCACCCAGCCTTCCGTTCTTAAAGATAGTCTGCCCCTCTTAATTGGAAACTGCACTGAATTAAAGTCGGTTACTGCTGAATATTATTTCTACAATTTTAAACAAGGAAAATGGAAAAGCAGGGCAAAGATAGGATTTCAGAATCACATATGAGGCTCTGGAAGACTCTGATGGGGATGGACAGGAGGACAATGATTCACCATGATTCAGCTGGAACCACCCTTCAACCAGATTGAGAGTGAATGGTGATGCTTGTCAATTCCTGGCTTCTGGACCCCCTTTCACTCGGGCCTTGGCACTCAGGACTCACACATAATACTCAGATACTTCACCTTATCCTCACACCTGCCAATGTCACCAGCTTCACACCCACCTCTCATTGCCCTCGCATACCTCCAGCTATGGGAGGTATGCCACTTGCGTGCAGTGCTACACTATCTTTTTCATTCTTCCCTTTTTCTTTCAGGACAAGGTGGCACAGAATTGAAGGGTTGTAGAGCAGAATAAGGCCATTTTCATTTCCTGAGACCTATGGAGGAGATGTTCTTCACACCATGTGCAACCTGTGGAATTGGGATAGCGGCATGTGTCTTATGCTTCTTCTCAATTCCTAGTTCACCCTTATCCTATTATTGAGCAAGCTGTAAATGTTGTAACCATGGGCATTTTGCTATCCACCCCAACCTTCCCCTTCTTGATTTCTGCAGTCAGGCACCCTAGAACTGCTGCATGCACTGCCTCTCAGGAGGAAGAGAGATAGCAAAAACACAGCCCTGCTGAAGAAGCCACATCACTTCATCTGACACTCAATGTCATCAACTTAGACACTGTCACTGAAGTACCTTGGGGACTAGTATAGTTTTGAGATCAGCATGTGATTTGTCAGCTGCAGTCAGGCCAGGAGTAAATGATGACTCATTTGTCAGTTCTCTGGCAGGTGTGATCGCACACAGGTTCTGCTACAGGCCAGTTGGATGAGTCTCAATGGGATTCAATAAAGGAAAACATTGATGGGCCTGCAGACCTATCGACTGGTCTGCCAGACAGCATTGTGTCACTGTCATGGAGAATTAATAGGATAGGAGATATTTTGTTTATATAACACTTATCACAACCACTGGACATCTCCAAGTGCTTCATAGACAATTATTTGCTTTCCAAGTATAGTCACAGTTGCAATGTGGGAACACAGCAGCCAATTTGCTGACAGCCATCTCTACAACCAACAGTGTGATTATGGCCAGATAATCTATTTTATGTGACTTTGTTTGAGGGATAATTATTGGTCAGGACATCAGTGATAGCTCGCCTGCTCTTCTGCGGAATGATGCCATGGGATCCTTTACAACCACTGGAGCAAGCAGATAGGGCCTTGGTTTAACTTTTCATCTGACTGATGTCTCCTTCGACAGTGCAGGACCCCTTCAGTCCTGCATTGGAATATCAGTCTTGATTTTTGTACTCCAGCCCTGGAGTGGGGCTTGAATCTGGAACTTTGGGGCTTGGAGGCAAGAGTACTACCTGTTGAGCCTTGGCTGACAAATACCTGAAGTGATGTTCAGGTTTGTGAGATTTAACTGCAGCCCGTGGAACACGAGTTGAAATAACTATGAAAATTGATGACTGGATCTCTGAGTTTGTGGTAAAGCAGTTAGACAAAGGAAATCCTAAAAGGGGTCAGTGTAAAATCCTGGATTACATTGACTGTTAAAAGAGGGGCGGAAGCTTTGTTTAAAAGTGTCATTTGGAAAACCTGGCCTGGATTCAGAATGTAAACCACTAAGGGAAAGCATAATTATGAGGGAAGATTATAAAGCTTATTTTTGGGAGTGGAGTTTGGAAACTCACATGACAATCACTTGGGGGGATTCTGAGACAGCATCCACAGACCTTCGCTTGGGATTCAGTGTGGAGAGTGTGTTTGCACACTAATCTTGCGTGCTTAAAAGAGATTTTGTGTGTCAATAAAATCATGGTAGCTTAAGATGTACTGTTATCCGTGTCCACCCTAAACCTGTGTGTAATTGCTAAGCTAAAGTGGGAGTAAAGGAGTGTTGTATTATAATCCATTTTTTTCATGTTAAATAATTGCTTTTTTCTTGTTACAACTGATTAGTGGTGGTATGACTGTTCCTCCACCTTTTATAAAAATCAGTAAAAATTACAATCTTTTAATCCAGGGTTCCATTCTGGGATCCCCCCATCCAGTTATAACAGCAACTCGTCTCATAACCTTAGGTTGTGAGCCTTTGGAACTCTCCTTGTCAAAAAGCAGTGGCAGCAGAACCTTTGAATATTTTTAAGGCAGCATTATAAATATTCTTGATAAGCAAGGTGTAATTATTGAGGATAGGTGGGAATGTGGAGCTAAGCTTACAATCAGATCAACCATGATCTTGTTGAATGGCAGGACAGGCTCATGGAGGTGAATAACCTCCTCCACCTAATGCAGTAGCAGAAATCATCCAAAATTATGCTACTGCAAGCTGGGCACCTGACCCTTTAAGTAACAATAGTGTTGGGCCGCCCCCTTGATGTTGGGTGATTGTCAAACAAATTCATTGAATGGACGTGCGTGGCCCAAAATTGGACAATGGGCCTTAATTCAGGCAGTAGGGCAGTGTGGTGTTATGATCGCATTGGTTTCACTGTTTTCCGGAGCTCACTGGGGACACCCCTGTAAGTGCCCGTCTCAACATGTTATGCCATGCAGGTTGCACTGAAAGCGGCTGATGATGGTGCAATGCAATCTCCCAAGAGGGCGGTGGACTTTCTTATTGCTGTCTCCGGTGCTGAATTTTACACCCATTTTTCTTTTTTTCTGAGAAGAGCTGAATCATACTAGATACATTTCCATGAGGTAAAAACAAAAACTGGGATTAATTTAGCTCCAAGTGGAAACCAAACCTCATTTTGCGGTTAAAACAAAAATATTTTTGGTATCAGAAGTGTAGAGACTCATCAGAATGATTTATTTAAAGATGAAAAGCTTACTGCCAGCATTTCAAGATACAATAGCTTGCTAATTTCCTTAAATGTTTTCAGCAATGCACAAAGTAGCAGTTAGTCTCTTGTTTTATTGATCTGTCGTCTCTTAAGTGGTTCTGTGTAGGAGAGGTTTTTTATGATTTTACACTATGTGACTAATACTGATGTCTAACTGCCAGAATGTGACAATTCCCAACAGCTGCACTTTGTATCCTTGTATAAGATAATTTATTCGTGCAAAATAATGCTCTTTAACATTTAACAGGTAATAAACATGACATAAATTTCCTCTTGCATTTAATTTTTCCCTTTTCTCCTCTACTAATGTGCAAACAGGCATTACTCGTGCTCTAAATAATCATCAATTTTTGGCTTTTTGTCAAGGGGAAATTTCAGTGCAAATTTAAATTAATGATGCCTGAAATTTTTTATAGCACTTTTGAAAGCCATTAATGTGCAAAGTAAAGGCTATGTTGGCAACAATTAGTGTAGGATATAATATGAATGGGGAAAGTTTTGTGTTGTATTGATGATCTGATGAACTGTTTAAAAGAAATACTGGGGAGTGGCTCTACTTATCTTTCTTTATTTTATCCTAATGCACATCCAATAATTACTTACATTTGGGATATATGTCTTGTACTATGTTCCTGGAATATCCTGACTATATTTGAGCGATGAGGAGCTGAGTTAAATCAAAAACTCCCGGTTTGGTTGAGGCGGCTGGTATGGAGCCTGGCTTGCAATAGAGGTTTTTATGATTAACGAGCCTATGCATCAGCGATGCTGTTGGCGTCAAGATGGTAGTTGCCATCGCGAATGGCTTCCTGGACGATGATCCTGGCTCCATGGTGCAGGCTTTTGGTGCCCAATTGGATGAACTGCGAAATATTCTTCAGAGGATTGTGGAAGGAGAGAAGAGAATCCTGTTATTTGATGAGCAATCTCCCAGTTGAGGGCCTACCTTCGGTCTTTGGAAATACTGTTGGATGGTATGGAGTTTATCCTGATTTATTCAGGGAGTAGGATGGACAGGGAGTGTTCATCACCCAGTCTTTTGTGAGGGATCGGGGACAAATACCCATCTGATTTTGAGAGTTGGCTGCTATGCTTTTGCAATCTCGATTTGAAGGCTGAACGTTTCTGGTTCGACACAGCACATTTTATCTAGTCTTCAAGGCTTAGGGTCGGTCAGAGATCCTGACCACTGGTCTTTTGTTGTCTTGCCCTCGGTTCCAGTCGAGAGGGGTTGGAGGTGGTCGATGTGTCGAGTCATCCCCTCCTGCTCGGGTCTTTATCCTTGCTGCTGGGCGTCGGGACGATGGCACTTCACTCAATGGAACTTGGAGGGATCCTGAATATTGCTCAACAACCTGTCATGGCTTTGGCCTTTTCAAGCGCCATCGATGGTGTTATTGTGCTGCAGTTCATCAGTAATCCTGAACTTTATTCTCTTGTGATTATGCTGTTGATTTCATGTTATTGGTTTTTTTTCCTGACGAGGTTGAATGATCAATGAGCACAGAGACAAGGGCCGCCTGTTATCCTGTTTTGGCCAAAACCATACTGAGTCAGTAATGTGATATGTGGTTTGTGCATAGCCTTGTCTCATTTTATGTGCTGTAATTCTTGGATTTACAAAGAGGGAGTGCATTTTGGACACCACTCACTTCATTTATAGAAATGATGAGTAGAGCCAAGGTATGATGGTGGGTGGATGGTTAGTGTGGTGGTGGGTGCTAAGGTGAGGTAAGTTCTCACTTGGCTTGAGGAAAGCCCCTAGTTAAAGCTATCTGTATCAGGTTTTTATTTTTGTTACTTTGTGTCTTGAGAATCCATGCTCATCTCCTACTAAAGCCCAGATAGATCATGGATCCTCGAGAGAACTGGGTTCCTTCTTTGTGGTTGGCATCTCTGGAATTGTTGGAGTAGAGGGAAATGTGTGGTGGCATGCGCCTGGGTGTGGTTGGTTAATCCTTGCATGATTTGTTAGAGAGAGAGTCTATATGCTGTGGATCTGTGTTGTGCAGCCCTTCTTAAGCTTTTGGATCGGCCATGTGGGGGAGATAGAAGGGTTCCAGAAGAAGTTAATGTGAACCAATTATTTGGTTATTTTATTCATGGCTTTAGATGTGATTTAAAGTGGATCTTTCCTAATTTTACATTTGATGTAAAAAATACAATGGTGAATGACCATAATTTTTTTTTCTTCCTCTCGCAAAATACAGTGGCTTATAGTGCTGTAATGCGCCCACACAAAAATTCTTTAAGTCAAAAGTTCACATTGTCAGAGGTTTGCCCCATTATCCTTTCAGCATTGTTTATATTCAGCAACTAAAAATGTTGGTATTTAATTCTTAAAATAGTGTCCTTTATTTAAAAAAGCTCACACAGTTTTCAGGCTTTGAATTCACGTATACTTTATAAATGAGTGAATAAAAAGAAAAGAAAATAATTGCAATAACTATTGTAGGTTGTGCTAACTCTATAACAGAGTAACTTGAAAAATATATATTTAAGATTAGCGTACAAGAGAAAAGTCATTATACATCAGAAAAAAAGCGCAAATGCATAAATGCACAGCCCAATACAGTTTATTTACACTATTAGATTAAAATTAAAGATTTCTATATTTAACCCCTCCCACAATCTTGTTGTTCATTCCTTTTTAAAGAGATATTTTCACCCTACTGTTGAAGGAATGAACTGAGAAATTATGATAATCGGCTAATCTAAACTGTAATGAGGGCAGTAATTGTCTTAAAATTCAATCGTAATCTTGAATTTAAATGGTACTACTCGAGGGACATTGTGAATGGAGAAGTGCTCTCAGGAGAGTGAGTTCTGCTTACAGGGGTTATTGCTTGCCAGCACCTCTGAGGAATTGAATAGGCTACAGGGACAGACGGGACATTTAGGATTAATTAATTAGGATTATGACACTTTACAATTAGCATGGCATTTTATATTATGTTGATATTAGCAGAGACATGTTGGAAGTTTGAGGTTGACTCTTGTTCCCATCATTGTCAGAAACCACATCATCGAAAACTGTCCTTTCAGAACTTTTTAATAAGTAACTTTTCCATCAGTCGTGTAATGCTGTCCAGTGTAGCTTTTAAGTCTGCAATCTAAATGGATGGACCAGTTAATAAGTTTTATGGACATTGTATACTTCAGTTATTATATAAGCTTGCCACCTAGCATCCTATATAATTATAATAAACAATCATAAAATGGTTACAGCACAAAAGGTGGCCATTTGACCCATTGTGGCCCTGCTGGCTTTTCACATATTATGCACAGTCTTTATCCGAAAGTTTCTGTTACTAATGGTCTTTGTCCTGCAATTTGGTTCTGATAATCTGAATTGCATTCTTAGTGATTTGGGCACTAGAGAAAATTGTCTTTGTGTTTGTGATGGCCCTTTAACCACTCATTGACATAATGAAGTATATGATGGTGACATTACTTTTTTTTGTTCATCTTCTAATGCCACTTGGATTTAATTTTCCTTTAGCTGTGCACATCCCGCAGAACCTGCAGGCACTTTAATTGTTTGTGGGACAATTGAATCACTATCATTAGTTTGTGACTAAGCCTTTAGATAGAATATTCAAATACATTACTGACTTATGTCAGGTTACAGCATACAGAGATGTATCAGTCTAATTTAATAATATAATTTGATGTATTACAATAACAATTAACCAGTGTTTTGTTTTGCATATTAAATATTGCAGAGGAAACAAAATGAAATTGAACAAAATCCTCAAGATGAATATAATTTTACCTTTTTAGAGCTAAGGGTGGAAATGCTGTACTTTACTATGCATTAAAGGATGAAAATCCACGTTGCTATGGCAACAAAACTCCTTTCTAGATTGCTTCCTAAGATATATCAGATGTCTGAATCAAGAAGCTCTCTCTGAATATAAACAAATAACTTTTTAGGCAGGTGTTGGAAATCATATGGAAATCCTATTAAGAGTCCTTGTCTGTTGAAAGCCGTTGCCCACAAAGGGGTTGGTTGTCTGAATGAAACGGACAGAGTTGATTCTCATTAGGTTTTAGCTTTCCCAGGAAATTATTGTCTCAGCATGTTCGCTTTCTCCTGTGAATTTGAATGTAGTCTGTTCTCCTATTGATCTGTTCTGCCTGCCCTCTGTAAATCAACACTTGAACCACAGTAGTCCTTTGAGATTTCTGATGTTTCCCCTGACTGGCCTGGGCCTGCCAGATCCTGTTTGGATTAGAGGGGAAAGCCGAGGTTGTAGGTGCGGGAAGGTGAAGCTTTTATATCTGCCCAGATGATTAAAGGTTTATTGATATTGTTGAAGATGTGTGTGTTTGTATTCTGTCCTGCAGCCAGCTTTCCGAGTGCTATTTCACTTGGCACAAAGTATTGAGTAGAGTGGAATAATAATTTATTTTACTTGCAGGTTTATTCTTGTGGGCACGCATACAACAAAATAAATAATATTTACTATTCAGACTCGAATTAATACAATGTAGTCTCTGCATTTAAAATTACATTTTGGTTTCCATGATAGAATTGTGAAGAAAAACAAAGATGTACAATTTTTATTTGGAGATTGATTATTTATTTTGTTTCAGTTGGTTGGATATAGAAAATGCTATTATGATATTGTTGAGCAAACAAGTTCAACAAAGGCTCCACTATTATCGTACAATACTTTTCCAACTATGTGATCCATTTTGTAAGGCCAATGAAATGAACATTGGTGGTCTCAAGTTGCCCTAGTAACAGACCACAGGGCATGCTGTATGTAAAATGCATGAACATCTGTGTTTTAATCTTTTTAGTTTATTCTTTTCTCGGCACTGATTGGACCACTCAGACGTCTGCCTGTGACATTGCGTGAGGAGGGATAAGCTGCAGAGTTCCCTTGGGCTCTGCCCTAAGTGGTTGGCAGAATGGAAAAGTGAAGTGAGATTTAGCCAGGCAGCATTTTCAGTGGTTGAGGGATTTAGCCTGACGGTGCTCTCGGTGGGACTTTATTAGCTTAGTTTCTGCTACGCAGGGAAATGAATAGAAATTTTCTAGTAAATCTAGGCATTAGTAGGGTTTATTGGTCTGTCTAGAAATACAAGCAGGAGAACTGAAGCAATCACTGTTTTTATATTATAAATTTCTTTGTGCCACCTGCATTCCCTCTGGATTCTGTCCAGATACTGCAATATTGAATAAATTTATCTAATGCTATGGAAGAAATTCATATCTATTGTGTATATGGTTTAAAATGAATAAAGTATAAACGGCTGCCCAGGAAGTATGTTTAGAATAGTATTAAAACACTATCTTTAATTGGATAGCTTTTATTGTAAAATACTTTCTGTTGAAATGAAGGTGTACAAAATACACATTTACAAGAAAGAAAAGCTTGCATCAGGATCAAATATGTTTAAACAGTATAATTATCAGGCAAAATTGGCCAGTGTATTTCAAATGGATTCTTTGCTGTTTTGATTTGTCCATGGAACCCCGACATTTACAAAAAACCCAGCAAATTGGTAAACTGAACATTTTGGTGTTCGAGTTGACTAATGATGACCTCTAAACACAGTACTTCTGACAGTTGTTTTGAATTGTGCTCCAATATCTTTGGTTGTGAGGATATGAGCAAATTTGAAAATATATGTATTGTAGTCAGAGTGTAAATCAAAGCTTTCAAGCTTATTACAAAATTTTCTATTTTGTTCCCATAGCTTAAGTTTTATCGGATGTTTATTTTTATAATCTGGATAGATTTTTTGAAAAAAAATGCTTACTAGATGTGGTGCTCAGGGTTTGAACAATTCATGTGTATGTGTGTGTGTGTAAGTTTGAAGTGTGCAAGTAAATATGTGTAAATCCCATGTAATTGATTACTGCCATTGTAGCGGTTGAATGACGTACAGTTGATCTCAACGTGCTTGGACTAGAGAGGAGGAATCAGGCAGGATTCCTGCCTGTGAATACTGACCAGTGATCACTGCTGGAACGTTTCTGTGAGCCCTTCACTCTCAAATAATCTTTTGGTTAACACTGTCCAAGCTTCCAAACTAAAAATGGACACTTCAGTGATAGACCCACCATCATGAACCCAGGAAGAGAGAAAATTGGACGGAAAAATAATTCCTCTCACAAAGAGGTTTCTTAACATAGTACATGCATACTGCTATTATTCAGTTATACACTAGAGATTTGTATTTCACGTCCATGTTTTATAAACTATGCCTGATTTATCAGGAGTTTGGTCTAGTTTAACAGCTGTTGTCCCCCACCCTCCCCATTGCCTTTGGTGCAGTCTGTTCCTCCTGATGCCAATAACTTGATGTCAGGTAAAAATGTGATTTATTAAGATTGTAATTGAAACTGAAGTGTGTGAAATTATTTTCTTTGCACAAGTCATTTTCCAAAGCTTGAATTTTGTGAACTATTCATATTGTGTACATTTTTTTTGTCTACTTATTATAGTGCTTATATTGTTTCAAGCACATTTGACATTTGAAAATCACTTGCATTTGCTCTGCCCTCTCTAGTTTGGTCATTTCCTGTTCATTTTCACAGGTACTCCAGTCTCAGAATTGTTGCTCGTATATGAATACAATACTGCAAGCCAATTATTTGCACTGAAATATTCAGATACTGTAATAGAACGTGTAACAAGGCTGCCTGTTACGCATGGTGAAGCACGCAGATAACCAATCATTATACTTTCCTAGCCTGTTGCTGTGTCCGTCAGAGAGTGAATTCATTGGCTGACTCAGAAGTCAAAAACGAATTGCATTTATCCAGCTTGGATAACAGCCCCCATAATGCCTTATAATCCTCTAAACTGCATTTTTAAACATATTACAAATAAGTGGCACTAAACAAAATAGAAAACATGGGAAGGCCCTGAATTTGTCTCATTAGTTAATGGTTGAAGTGGAGTGGACTGTATGATATAATAGCGGCATTATGATCTCAAGCTATGTTCAATCAACCCCAACTGTTCTTAATTCATCATTGAAAATATTTTTCAGTGGTACAAATTTCAGTATTCAAATGATGCGTGACTGAATTAAGTGATAATTTTCTGTCCGCATATACAGTGAGATTTATAGTGAGTATCTTGTAGGTTGATTTGAGATGAAACATAAGGTCAGAACTTAAGACTAACTTTCCTCATCGCAATTAATAGGGCTCCTTCAAGTAAATTATTGCCATTGGATTAAAGTTTTCTTTTAAATGAGAATTTTTAAGCTATTGTTGCTATCTGAGGTAAATGATGGATCTGAAACTTCAGTGTAAAATGTCGGTTTAATTTATCTGCATTGTCCCCCAAAACAGTTGTGAGTAAAAGTGAATATTTCTGCTGCAGTCTATTCTAGTAGTTTAGCAGTTTACCTGTCTTAATACTAAGATTGTAAATTAGGTCATTGAAGCAATTCCAATATGCTGATATACCACTGCTGCGAGTGAGAGCGGTGAATTTGGTGCTCAACCAAAACTCCATTCACTGCAGCGTGATTGGAAAATCCCACCGGCGTGAATGGACGGAGAATTCTGACATGGGAGTGGGAAACTTGGCAGGTAGGGTGAGTTAATTATGGGTGAGCTGAAATTGCAAAATCACGACAGCAGTTTCGGACTGAAAAATTAAGTAATTGGCATTGCAGTGACGGGTTGGCCTCATGTCGTCCCTTGGTGATTTCCTATTTGCATCCCATGGATTATAGTGAAATAAACCTTCAAAGTTAAGTCAGCGGCACAGGGAAACGTATGGCATCAGTTTCACGTTTGGTTAAAGTGGCGTGGAATAGTCAGTTTTGTGCAGTTAAGTCTGAGGTGTCTTTGAAGAACGTTGCAGCACAAGGTGGGGGGGGGGGGCTAAGCAGGAGAATGGCAATTTGGATGGAAGTTTGGTTAGCAGATTCAGTGGGGGCCATGGAGGATTGGAAGATTTTTGAGGGAGGGCAGTGGTTGGGTTTAGTGGTGGAAGTCGACAATGGGAAATTCCTGGGGTCTTGGGTGTGATCGGGGGTGGGTGGAGCCAAATAATGCAGATAAACTAAATGAGTGGTCGAAAGGGCAGTGGCAATACTGTGCAAAGTTGGGTCTGCATGCCAACCTCAGGGTGCTGGCTGGCAGAGGGAACATTTTCTGTCACAAGGGGAAGTTAAAATTGATGGGTGGGGAGCAGGTCTAGTCTGAGTAAAGGTAATAAAATGTCTCATATGGCAGGGTCACAATATCTAACGGCAACTATACGGATGATGCAAGGAGAGTCTAGAGTCAGTGGAGGTATCTCAACAAGAATGGGATTAGGCTCAGATGGCATGTCCATCTCTGTTGGGGGTTGGTCCTCTGTTGCCATTGCTGAGTAAGAGCATCTCCTGCTGTTCAATGATGGCCTAGCGGAGAATCTGCAGGGAGGCATTGTTGAACTCGGAGGGCTCTGACATGAAAGGGGCTTGGACACCTAAGGGTGGTGAGGGTGGTGGCCCCAGGACAATAAAGACTAAGAAAGAGCAGAGGAGAGATGGAGGAGGGGAAGGGGAAGTTAGAGTGAGCCTGAGAAGGATGATGGAGTACACAGAACAAATGTCTCAGACCTTTGACAACAAAATGGTGGACAAGAAAATTAGGGCCTTGATGCAGCCCCCTCCCAGCTTATATTTTATGGCCCATTCAGACCTACTGATCTGTTATCTGATGGCACGAAAATCCAATGGAAACCCAACCCCAACACGTAACTGCACATGTTTCACATGTGTAACATTAACCTTTAAATTCTCATATGAATCACATGGGCATGGCTCCTGACACAGGAATGGAAGTGGTGCCCACTTCCAGTTCTGCTGTCGGGAATGGCAAACCATGGATTAAATTCCACCCTACAAATAGGAAAATGGATGTGGGTCAGCCTTTGAAAGCAGTTACTTTTACAACATTCCTTGTGGACCTGACGTTCCTGGAGTGCTTCCCTGCTGCACATTTCAGCCTCTCTCTTCCCACTGCTGCAATCTCCAACTACTCCCGACATCCCCCATCACTGCTTCAGGTTCAAATGTTTAGTTACTATGAATATAATTGACCAGATTTTGCTGAGGCAATTACTGCAAAACTATCATTGTTCGCCGTGATTGCTCCATTGAAAATGACAGCAACTTCAGGAGTTTGCACATGTGCAGAATTACATTTCACATGTCAGACGCGCACATTCAGTGCACCCAGAAGAGGGCACGAAACGTGTTCCCAGCCACGTTCGGTACCGGAGCACATTTTCACGCTGGCAACCATTTAACAGCCATCTAGCAAGAAATGTGCTCTGTGAAATGCTGAGCTCTGCTGGGGGCGGGGGAAGGCCACAACAGGGCGACCACTGAGAAAAGAGATGGTGCAGGCTGGCGATTCGAATGTGCTCCCTCAAGGGGACAAGTGCTGCGGAGCTGACTCAGGGAGCTGCCGAATCCCTCTGTGAACGATAAATATTGATGTTAAAACAATGCCATAAGTGCCAAGGCAGCACAATCGTGCACAGACCTCAGACCCAGACACACTTGTTAATTATATTTGAGCCCTGACCTTTCATCTCACCCTGGATTAAGATTGCAGGTTAAATGTAACGGCCACCTTACTAATCAGTCCACACCCCAACCACAAAGGCAGACAGGCAAGGCAAAATCCCAGTCAATAGGTGTTTCATTAATGTAAATTGGCTTAATTGTCGGTGGGTGCACCTCCGGCTCTCACATGCTCCCGCCAACCAAAATATCCTGCAGGAGCAAGATGACTTCATGGCGCACACACCCAATTTCTGGATTGGGCACGCGCATGAATTTTGTAGGTAAAATTCTGACCCATAAGTTGCTAAGGGTGATTCTATACTCCCCTAGAGGCTGCACTTTGATGTTCCCTAAATGCAATCCCTAAATGTTCTCAATGAGTGCAATCCCTAAATTTACGAAAACTTCTACTTTTACCTTATTAGTCTCACTATTAAAATCCTCGAAAACATTGCACCTTGTTAGATGAGATTTAACTGGGTTTTTGAACTGTGCATCTATTTCCTGAATAGCACATTCCTAAGCACATTCACTGCCCGTGAAAGGCTAATTTTACATTTGTGGAATGTCAAATTTTTCCATTCTGACAACACATTTGTTAAATCATGTTTTTTGAAGTTTGTTTATATTGGTATTTTAGCTTTTAGCGAAATCCATAATCTTTTATTTTACATTTGCAATGAAGTCTAAAGTGCTTTTAATTCATCTTATTTGCTGTTTGTGAGAGTAACTCATTGTGATTGACTACTCGCCATGCTTACTAACATCATTGCTGCGGCATGCTTGGAGATCCCTTTGACCTGATGCCAGATTTAAAAGGAGATGTCCACGCCACAGAGATCACTAGATCTTTGTGGGCAATTTCCTTTGATGTCACCAGTGAGCGCTATTGCTTGGCTGCGAACTACAAAACCTAGACTATTAATATACTTTAGATGTTAATGTATATGCATCAGTTACTTTTACAAATTATTTCGTATATCTCCTGGGAGGGAAATTTGCTACGGCTCTTCGGGGAGGGGTTTAAACCAATTTGTCAAGGGAATGGGAAAACGAGCTGTAGTCCAGAAGCCAGTGTTGAGAATAGTGAGGTACTAAGGAGGGTATCAAGGCTGCAGGAGTGTACCGGCAGACAGAAAGGTGGGTTGAAGTGTGTCTACTTCAATGCAAGGAGCATCCGGAATAAGGTAGGTAAACATGGAGCGTGGATTGGTACTTGGGACTACCATGTTGTGGCCATTGCGGAGTCAGGGTTAGAACAGGGACAGGAATGGTTGTTGGAAGTTCCGGTGTATAGATTTTTCAGTAAAAATAGGTAAGGTGGTAAAAGAGGTGGAGGAGTAGCATTGTTAATCAAGGATAGTTTAACAGCTGCAGAAAGGCAGTTCGAGAGGGATCTGCCTACTGAGGTAATATGGGCATAAGTTAGAAATAAGAAAGGAGCAGTCACATTGTTAGGAGTTTTCTATAGGTCCCCAAATATTAATAGAGATGTGGAGGAAGAAATTGCAAAACAGATTAAGGATAGGTGTGGAGGTCTCAGGGTAGTTGTCATGGATGACTTTAACTTTCCAAATATTGATTGGAACCTCTATAGGTCGAAAAGTTTGGATGGGGCAGTTTTTGTACAGTGTGTGCAGGAGGGTTTCCTGACACAATATGTGTATAGGCCGACAAGAGGTGGGGTCACATTGGATTTAGTACTGGGTAATGAACCGGGCCAAGTGTTAGATTTGTTTGTGGGAGAGCACTTTGGACATAGTGACCACAATTCGGTATCTTTCACTATTCCAATGGAGAGGGATAGGGCCATATGGCAGGGCAAGGTTTATGATTGGGGGAGGAGTAATTATGATGCGATTAGACAAGAATTAGGGAGCATAAGATGGGAACAGAAACGGTCAGGGAAAGGCACAAATGAAAAGTGGAGCTTGTTCAAGGAACAAATATTGCGTGCCCTTGATAGGTATGTCCCTGTCAAGCAGTGAGGAAATTGCCGTGTGAGGGAATCATGTTTCACAAAAGAGGTTGAATGGCTTGTCAAGAGGAAAAAGGAAGCGTATGTAAGCATGAGAAAACAAGGTTCAGTTGGGTCGCTTGAGGGTTAGAAGGTAGCAAGGAATGAGCTGAAAAAAGGCCTTAGAAGAGCTAGGAGGGGGCATGAGAAGTCCTTGGCAGGTCGGATCAAGGAAAACCCCACGGCTTTTTACTCTGTGAGAAATAAAAATGACCAGGGTGAGGTTAGGACCGATCGAGGACAGTAGTGGGAACTTGTGCATGGAGTCAGAAGAGATAGGAGAGGTGTTAAATTAATACTTTTCTTCAGTGTTCACCAAGGAGAGGGGCCATGTTTTTGAGGATGAGAATGTGATACAGGCAGGTAGGCTGGAGGAGGTAGATGTTCTGAGGAAGGATGTATTAGCAATTTTGAAAAACCTTAGGGTCGACAAATCAGATGGGATATATCCTAGGATTCTTTGAGAGGCAAGGGATGAGATTGCAGAGCCTTTGGCTTTGATCTTTGATCTTTGGGTCCTCACTGTCCACAGGGATAGTGCCAGAGGACTGGAGAGTGGCGAATGTTGTTTCTCTGTTCAACAAAGGGAATAGGAATGACCCTGGTAATTATAGGCCTGTTAGTCTTACTTCAGTGGTCGGTAAGTTAATGGAAAAGGTCCTGAAGGATAGGATTTATGACCATTTGGAAAGATGCAGCTTAATCCGGGATAGTTAACACGGATTTGTGTCTTGCCTCACAAATTTGATTGAATTCTTTGAGGAGGTAACTAAATGTGTAGATGAAGGTAGAGCAGTTGATGTCGTATACATAGATTTTAAGGTGTTTGATAAGGTTCCCCATGGTCGGCTCATGAAGAAAGTAAGGAGGTGTGGGATAGAGGGAAATTTGGCCAATTGGATAAGTAATTGGCTATCACATAGAAGACAGGGTGGTGGTGGATGGAAAATTTTCTGACTGGAGACCAAATACCAGCGGTGTACCACAGGGATCAGTGCTGGGTCATCTGCTATTTTTGATTTTTATCAATGACTTGGAGGAGGGGGCTGAAGGGTAGGTCAGTAAATTTGCTGATGACACCAAGATTTGTGGAGTAGTGGATGAGGTAGAGGGCTTTTGTAGGCTGCAAAGAGACATTGATAGGATGCAGAGCTGGGCCGAAAAATGGCAGATGGAGTTTAACCCTGATAAGTGCGAGGTGATTCATTTTGGTAGGAAAAATTTGAATGCGGATTACAGGGTCAACGGCAGGGTTCTGAGTAATGTGGAGGAACAGAGAGATCTTGGGGTTCATTTCCACAGATCTCTGAAGGCTGCCACTCAAGTGGATAGAGCCGTGAAGAAGGCCTATAGTGTGTTCGTGTTTATTAACAGGGGGCTTGAGTTTAAGTGCCGTGGGGTTAGGCTGCAACTGTACATGACCCTGGTGAGACCACATTTGGAGTATTGTGTGCAGTTCTGGTCACCTCACTATAGGAAGGATGTGGAAGCATTGGAAAGGGTGTAAAGGAGATTTACCAGGATGCTGGCTGGTTTGGAGGATAGGTCTGAAGAGGAAAGGTTGAGGGAGCTAGGGCTTTTCTCTTTGGCGTGGAGGAGGATGAGAGGCGACTTAATAGGTTTATAAGATGATGAGGGGGATAGTGACTATTTCCTCGGGTGGATGTAGCTGTTACAAGGGGGCATAATTATAAGGTTCAGGGTGGGTGATATAAGAGGGATATCCAAGGTAGGTTCTTTACTCAGAAGGTGGTTAGGGTGTGGAATGGACTGCCTGCTGTGATAGTGGAGTCGGACATTTGAGGAACTTTCAAGCGGTTATTGGATAGGCACATGGAGCACACCACAATGACAGGGAGTGGGATAGCTTGATCTTGGTTTCTGACAAGGCTCGGCACAATATTGAGGGCCGAAGGGCCTGTTCTGTGCTGTACTGTTCTATGTTCTATGTTATTTTTCCTTTTAACTTGTTTGCCTCTTTAGCTCATTATCATATTTTATTAGCAATCCTTTAAATGTAAATATATGCTTTAAATTAATTTCAGAGCGATGACACACATTGTGCTTTATTATTCATTGGCAATTGTAAAGCAAATTTCATTTTCCAATGACATTGGCCTATTTTTGTGCTCACACTCTCTCTGCGTTCGTAGTAAGAAACTAATGTTGTGTGGTCCATCAGTATTCAGTTTAAGCAGTCAACCCACAGGAAAATTTCAAGAAGGCATTGCTTCATGGTTCAAAGAATGCAAACCACTAAACAAACACTCTGTATGACTAAATTGTCCTGCATGTTTATTGAAGCAACAGACACAGAATGCAACATTTCCTGCTGAAAAGGGTTTAGGCTGACAGTTTTGACCTACCGAGCTATTGGGTTTCTGCTTTCTATTGACACTGTTCCCAACAAGTACATTCTGAACATGTATTGACAGCTGGGCGGATAATTGTGGGAATTCAGTGTTTCACATTAACCTGTGTTTAAGATAGTTCTGCACCTTATTTTGTGAAGTTGTTATGAGGTATAAATGAGAACAAACACAAGGTTAAGATAACAGGGAGGACTTTGAGATAAAATAAGCTTTGCTACGTGGAATCCAAAGGATACATAAACACATAATTGTGAAGCATGTCTTTTGAGTGTTCAAGGTGTGTTTTTTATGTTTAGTGGTTGAAGACTGCTTTGTCTCTGCAAGGGTTGGCAGCTAAAGGGTAGGTGCAGGTGTAAAACAGTTGTTCCAGCGATAAGGTAACAACATCAATCAAATCAGTCTACTTTTCCCTATCTGATCACAGCCTGAGCATCTCTAGCAGTTCTTTTTCTCCTGATCCCTCAAGTTAACTCAGGAATTTGAATATCGATTGCAGAAAAATAAAATTGATTTTTTTTGTGAATTATAATGAATGATTTCACAAACACTGGCATAATTCAGTTCCCTGATAGAACTAAAGTTAGTCTGAACACAGATTAGTAACATACATTGCCGAGCAATCATTTCCTTTCCCGAAGGCTGAGTATTGCAAATAATTAGCAGTTGATGGTTAATAAAGTTATAGATTTAAATGCTTATTCTTTGCCGTGGAAATAAATAAGGGCAGCACGGTAGAATAGTGGTTAGCACAGTGCCAGGGTCCCAGGTTCGATTCCAGCTTGGGTCACTATCTGTGCGGAGTCTGCATGTTCTCCCCGTGTCTGCGTGGGTTTCCACCGGGAGCTCCGCTTTTCTCCCACAGTCCAAAGATGTGCAGGTTAGGTGGATTGGTCATGCTAAATTGCCCTTGGGTTAGATGGGGTTGCAGGGTTATGGGGATGGGGTGGAGGTGTGGGCTTAAGTAGGGTGCTCTTTCCAAGAGCCAGTGTAGACTCGATGGCCGAATGGCCTCCTTCTGCACTATAAATTCTGTGACTCTGTAACTCTAAAGTGGCTGGCACACCCCAACATAGAATACAATAAAATATGAAATAGACTAACTGGTGGGGTACTGTGCACCAGCTCGACAGCGGCAGCTCTGTGCATCTGGCCGAATTATTTACACCACGTAAGTACGCGACTGTTTGCGGGGTGGGGGGAGGGGGGGGGCAGGGGTGGTAGGAACTGGGGGGGGGGGGGCAAATATACATTTGGGTGCCGGGGAGATAACCACAGTGTGCGACACCTGGCCGGGTCGCCCCCCCCCCCCCCTCTCCCAGTCCCTCTCTCCCTTTCATGCCTTGGCTACCTGATTCTTGACTAAGTTCCCCTGATTCTTGGCTACCTGGCTATTCTTCCTCTGGCCACAAACAGGTCCCGGAACAGTCGCGTGAATGGCTCCAACGTTCTGTGGAAGCCGTCGTCTGACCCTCGGATGGCAAATTTGATTTTCTCCATTTGGAGAGATTCCGAGAGGTCGGACAGCCAGTCTGCAGCTCTGGGTGGTGCTGCTGACCGCCAGCCAAACAGGATTCTATGGCAGGCGATCAGGGAGGCAAAGGCAAGGGCGTCCGCCCTCCTCCCCAGGAATAGATCTGGCTGGTCCGAGACCCCGAAGACCGCCACTTTCGGGCATGGCTCCACCCTCACTCCCACCACTTTGGACATAGCCTCGAAGAAGGCTGTCCAGTACTCCACAAGTCTGGGGCAAGACCAGAACATGTGGGCGTGGTTGGCTGGCCTACTTGGCACCGTTCACATCTATCCTCCACCTCCAGGAAGAACCTACTCATACGGGTTCTTGTTAGGTGGGCTCTATGTACCACCTTTAGCTGCGTCAGGCTGAGCCTTGCGCACGTGGATGTGGAGTTGACCCTATGCAGTGCTTCGCTCCAGAGTCCCCATCCTATCTCAATCCTCAGGTCCTCCTCCCATTTCTTTCTTGTTGCGTCCAGTACGGTGTCGGCCCTTTCTGTCAGTCGGTCGTACATGTCACTACAGTTCCCTTTATCTAGGATACTTGCGTCCAGTAGATCTTCCAGTAGTGTCTGTCGTGGCGGTTGTGGGTACGTCCTTGTCTCCTTTCGTAAGAAGTTTTTGAGCTGCAGATACCGTAGCTCGTTCCCCCCGGCTAGCCGAAATTCGTCCAGTGTTGCGATCCTGCCGTCCGTGTATATGTCCCTGACTGTCAGTGTCCCTCCGTCCTGCCTCCACCTTTTGAAGGTGGTGTCAGTCAGTGCTGGTGTGAACCTATGGTTGTTGCAGATGGGAGCTTTGTCAGACATTTTGGTCAGGCCAAATTGCTGCCGCAGTTGGTTCCAGGATTGGAGGGTGGCTATCACCACCGGGCTGCTGGAGTGTTTTTTGGGTGGGGATGGGAGTGCTGCCGTGGCGAGGGCCCGGAGGGTGGTCCCCACACAAGAGGCCTCCTCCGCGCGCACCCACTCGGCCTCTGGCTCCTGTATCCATCCCCTTACTCACTCGGCTGTTGCCGCCCAGTGGTAGAATTGTAGGTTTTTTGTAGGACCTTTGGGATCCTAGCATTTTTACCCCCCCCCCCCCCCCCCCCCCCCCCCCCCCCCCCCCTCCCCCATACGAACACCATGATTAGTTTGTCCAGCGCTTTGAAAAAGGCCTTGGGGATGTAGATCGGGATGGATCTAAACAGGAAGAGGAACCTGGGCAGTACGTTCATTTTGATCGTCTGGACTCTCCCCGTGAGGGAGAGTGGGAGTGTGTTCCATCTTTGCAGGTCCTTTTGTACTTCCTCCGTCAGACTGGTGAGGTTCCATTTGTGGATCCCTTTCCAGTCATGGGCTATTTGGATCCCCAGGTAGCGGAATTTGTGTCGGGCTTGTTTAAACGGCAGTCCCGTTAGTGCTGCCCCCCCCCTTGCGGGTGTACTAGGAAGAGCTCGCTTTTGCTCATGTTGAGTTTGTAGCCCGAGAAGGCTCCAAACTCTTTCAGGAGCGCAATGATCCCGCCCAAGCTGCTCTGTGGGTCCGAAATGTAGAGGAGCAGGTCATCTGCATAGAGTGAGACTCTGTGCTCTCTGCCTCCCCTTCGGATCCCCCTCCAACTTTTTGCTGCCCTGAGTGCGATTGCTAGCGGTTCGATCGCTAGGGCGAACAGCAGCGGGGACAGTGGGCATCCTTGTCTGGTGCCCCTGTGCAGTTGGAAGTATTGGGAGTTGGTGTTGTTGGTCCGTACGCTCGCCATGGGAGCGTTGTATAGGAGCTTTACCCAAGAGGTGAACCCTGTTCCAAGCTCGAACCGCTCCAGTACCTCTATGAGGTATTTCCATTCGACTCTGTCGAAGGCCTTTTCTGCGTCCAGGGAGACGATCACCTCTTGTGTTCTCTCCCCGGAGGGGGTCATTATCACGTTCAGCAGGCGCCTGATGTTCGAGGTAAGCTGTCTTCCTTTGACGAAGCCCGTCTGGTCAGGTACACAGTCTTCTAGCCTTTTGGCTAGGATTTTGGCCAGTATTTTGGCGTCTGCGTTCAGCAGTGAGATGGGTCTGTATGACCCACATTCCGTTGGGTCTTTGTCTTTCTTAGGTATCAGCGAGATTGAGGCCTGTGCTAGCGTGGGTGGCAGTGTGCCCCTAGCTAGCGAGTCTGTGAACATCTCCCGCAGGTGCGGGGCCAGTGTATGCACTTCTTGTAGCAAAAACCGTGGCTGCCTTTAATGGGACATGTGTGGTGGTTTACAAAATAAGCCAGAGTCAGAAGATGCGGCTGAAATTTGTTGTAGGATTGGTGAAGGTTAATAAGATCATAAGAAATAGGAACAGGAGTAGGCCATGCAGCCCACCGAGCTTGCTCTACCATGCAATAAGATCATGACTGATCTAATTAGGGGCTTAACTTCACTTTCTTGTCTATCCCTTTACCTTTGACTCCCTTGTTGATCAAAAATCTGTCTAACGCAGCCTTGCATATATTCAATGCCTCAGGCTCCATTGTTCTCTGCAGAAGAGAATTCCAAAGATTCAAGACCCTCTGAGAAAAGAAATTCTGCCTCGTATCTGTCTTAACTTTTTTAATTATTTTAAACTGTGCCTGCTAGTTCGAGATTCCCCACATCAGGAAAGATCCACTCAGCATCTACCTTGTTAAGCTCACTCAGAATCTTACATGTTTCAATAAAAGCGCCACTAATTGTTCTGAACTCCAATGTGCTCAATTTTTCCTCATAAGTCAAGCCCTTCCATCCGAAGAATCAGCCCAGTCAACTTTCTCTGAACTGCTTTCAACACAAGTCTATCCCTCCATAAGTAAGGAGATCAAAACTCTACAGTTTTCTAGGTTTAGTTGTTGAAAGACTTCCTTACTTTCATATTCTATCACCCTCATAATAAAGGCCAACATTCAATATTTTTTCCTAATTACTTGCTGTACTTGCAGGCCAACTTTTGCGATTCATATATGAGAACGCCCAGATCCCTCTATCCTGCAGTGGTCTCCAGCCTCTCATTTTCAATAATATTCTGCTTTTCAGGGGCTGGTTCAGCACAGTGGGCTAAACAGCTGGCCTGTAAGGCAGAACAAGGCCAGCAGCGCGGGTTCAATTCCCGTACCGGCCTGCCCGAACAGGCGCCAGAATGTGGTGACTAGGGACATTTCACAATAACTTCATTGAAGCCTACTTGTGACAAGCGATTATTATCACTATTATTATTATATTTCCTGCCAAAGTGGACAACCTCTTGCCCACATTATGCTCCTGCCAAATTTTTGCCCACTCACTGAACCTACCAGTAGCACTTTGCGTAACTTTTGAATCCTCTTCACAACCTATTCTACTACCTACCTTGTACCATTAACAAATTTCACGACAATAAAGTCAGTCCTTTCAACCAAGTCATTAACATTGATTGGAAATAGATGAGGTTCCAGCACTGAATCCTGCTGTACTCCACGACTTACAGATTACCAACCTGAAAATGCGCTACTTAAGGTGATTCCGTTTCTTGTTACTGTCACTATTCAGGATTTTAAAGAAATTCTTTAACAGACCATGGGCATTGCTGGCTCGGCCAGCATTTTTATTCTCCATCAATGATTACACCTGAGAAAGTGGTGGTGAGCTGCTTTCTTAAACCAATGCAGTATATTTGGTGAAGGTACACCCATGTGAGTGTGGCTGTGAGGGAGTTCCAGGATTTACCGTGTGACAGTGAAGGAATGGTGATATATTTCCAAGTCAGGATGGTATGTCGCTTGGAGAACTTCCAGGTAGTGATGTTCCCGTGCATCGCCTACCATGGTCCTTCGAGATGGTCAAGGTTGTGGGTTTTGAATATGCCCTTGATAAGTTTCTGCAGTGGAGTGTAGATGGCGCACACTGCATTCACTGTGTATCTGTGGTGGAGGGAGTGGATATTGTAAGTGATGAATGGGGTGCTTATGAAGCGGGCTGCTTTGTCCTGGATGGTTGAGCTTCTTAGTAATGTTAGAGCTGCACTCAACTGGGTAAATGGAGAGTATTCCATCACCTTTCTGAATTGTGCTTTGTAGACAATGGACAGGCTTTGGGGAGTCAGGAGGTGAGCTACTTTCTGCAGAATTCCCAGTCTCTGACAACAGTATTTATGTGGCTGGTCCAGTTCAATTTCTGGCCAATGGTGACCTCACTATTTGACAGTGGGGGATTCAGCAGTGCTAATACTGTTGAACATCAAGGAGAAATGGCTGGATTCTCTCTTACTGGAGATGGTCATTGCTTGGCGCTTGTATGGCACAAATAATACTTGCCACTTATAAGCCCAAGCCTAAATGTTGTCTCGATCTTGGGCATAGATTACTTCAGTATCTGAGGAGTCGCGAATGGCATTGACCATTCTGCAATCATCAGCGAACATCCCCACTTCTAATCTTATAACACAGGGAAAGTTATTGATGAAGTAGCTAAGATGATTGGGTCAAGGACTCTACCCTGAGAAACTCCTACAGTGATGTTTTGAGACTGAGATGATTCTAGTCCAATAACCACAACCATCTTCCTTTGCGTTCGGTGTGATTCCAACCAGTGGAGTGGTTTCCTTCGATTCCCATTGATTCCTACTTTGCTAGTGCTTCTTGATTCTACGCTGAGTCAATGCTGCCTTGATGTCAAGGAATGTCACTCCCATCTCAGGTTTTGAGTTCAAGTTCTTTTGCCCACGTCTGAACCAAAACTTTAATGAAGTTAGGAGTTGAGTGACCCTGAGTCACCCAAAATGAACGTCACTGAACAGATTATTGCTGAGTAAGTGCTGCTTGATAGTGCTGTTAACGACCCATACCATTACTTTATTGATAATAGAGATAGACTGATGGGATCGTAATTGGATGGTTTAGATTTCTCCTTTTTATGGACAGGACATATATCATGAGAATGTCACTTTAAGAAATGTTTGGCTGCTCATATTACTGCAGTGATGTCAGAGTGTGGGTGGAGCTGGGCTGTCTGTCAGCTTTTTTACTTTTGTTTTAGGCTGTTTGCTGCAGTGTTTTAGTTTAATTTTCAGTGTTGGAGTTGTAGCCAGACCAAGCAGGTGTACTGGTGTTCTCTTTGCCATCAAAAGACTATCTCTTGATCATTTGGTGAATTCAGAATTATAAATGTTCTCAGTAGTGAATGTAAACCTAATGTACTTCTGTTGAAAGGTGTTTCTTCTGTCTTCTGGATGTTGTTTGGGAAGTTATTAAGGATTACTTAGTGTTGTATTCTTTGGGGGTTGTATTTGAATTAATGGTCGCGAAGATGTTCACTATGTTTTGAAAAGGTTGACTTGAGTTCATAGAATAAACATTGTTTTGCTTTTAAAAAATATTTTTCGATTTCTGCTGTACCACACCTGTAGAGGGGGCCGTGTGCTCCCCATACCACAATCTATTAAAAGTTGTGGGTCAGGTGAACTCCATGATACACTTTGGGGTTCTCTAAACCCTGGCCCACAACACATACCATGGCAGTTTTCCACATTGCCAGGTCGATGCCTGTGTTGTAGAGGTACTGGAACAGTTTGGCTCAGGACGCAGCTAGTTCTCCCAACACCTTGACCTCTTATCCTCTACAATAACCCTTTATGTGTCACCTTATTAAATACCTTTTGGAAATCCAAATGCATCCCATCTACTGGATTCCCCTTATCTAACCTGCTTGTTACATTATTAAAGAACTGAAATAAGTTTGTCAAACACAGTTTCCCTTTCACAAAACCATGGTGAATCGGTTTATGAGTTATTACATTTTCCTATTGCAACCTTGTTAATAATTGATTCTAGCATTTTCTCAATGTCAGGTATTCGACTGACTGGTTTATGGTATCCTGTGTGCTGTTTTATCCCCCCCCCCCCCCCCCGCCCTTTACTTGAATAATGATGTTACATTGTGGCTTTCCAATCTGCTGGGACCTTTCCAGAATCTAGAAAATTTTGTAAGGTTACAACCAATGCATTCACAATCTCTGCAGCCAAGACCTTTAAGAGGCAAGGTTGCAGGTCTTCAGGTGCAGGAGTTTTGTTGGACTTGCTCCCATCGGTTTTCCTCGTAATTTTCCTCTTGTGATTGTGATTGCTTTAGGTTCCGCCATTCTCCCCCGCCTTCAGCTTTTCTACCATTCTTGGGATGCTTTTTGTGTCTTCTACTGTGAACCCTATCTCCCCACAACAATGTTTTATCCCCTTACGTATCAAACATCTGTCTACTTCTGCCTTAAAGTTACTTTAAAAAAAACTCTGCCTCAATCAGCTTTAGAGGAAGAGAGTTCCAAAGTTTCAAAACATTTTCTTCCTCATCTCTGTCTTAAAAGGGCAATCTCTTATGTCTTAGCAGTGACCCTAGTTCTAGATTCTCCTGCACGTGGAAGCATCCTTTCCACATCCACCCTGCCAAGTCCCCTCAGGATCTTACACGTTTCAATCAAGTCGCTTCTTACTCTTCTAAACTCCAGCAGATACTAAATTAGCCTGTTCAGCCTTTCCTCATAAGATATCCTGTCCATTCTATCCAGTAAACTTGCTCTTAACTGCTTCCAACGCATTTACTTTATTCCTTAAATAAGGTGATAGCGTACTTCAGATGTGGCCTCACCAATGCCATGTTTGATTGAAGCATAATCTCCCTACTTTTGTATTCAATTCCCGATGCAATAAATGATAACATTCTATTAACTTAGCTAATTACTTGCTGCACCTGCTTACTCGCCTTTTGTGATTCATGCACTAGGACCCAGACCCCTCTGCATCTCAAGAGCTCTGCAATCTCTCACCATTTAGATATGTTTCTTTTTTATTCTTCCTGCTAAGTTAGACAACCTCATATTTTCTCATATTTTACTCCATTTGCCAGATCTTTGCCCACTCAGCTAACCTATTAATATGCTTTTGTAGCCTCCTGATGTCTTCTTCAGAACTTATTTCCTGCCCATCTTTGTGTCATCGGACAAATTTAGCAATCATACCATCAGTCTCTTCATCCAAATCATTTATAGACCCTGTACCATCAGCTTTTATTTTGCACGAAACCCTTTGATATAAGATCATAGATTTAGGAGCAGAAGGACGCCATTCAGCCCATCAGGTCTGCTCTGCCATTCAATGAAATCATGACTGTTCTGATATGATCATCTTTAACTCCACTTTCCCACTTTATCCCCATAAACCTTGATTCCCTTCCTGATTAAAAATCTGTCCACCCAGTGTCTACAGCCCTCTGTAGTAAAGAATTTCATAGATTCACTGCCCTCTGAGGGAAAAAATTCCTCCTCTTCTCCATTTTAGATGGCGACCCCTTATTCTGAGATTATGACGTCTGGTCCTGGACTCTTCTTCAAGGGGAAACAGAGTCTTAGCATCTACCCTGTCAAGCCCCCTGAGAATCCTACATATCTCAATAAGGTTGCCTCTCTTTCTTCTAAATTTCAATGAGTAGAGGCCCAAATTAATCACCCTCTCCTCATACGAAAATCACTCCACACCTGAGATCAACCTATTAAACCTTCTTTGAACTGTTTGGGAAGATGGTGGGGAAGTAGGGATTACCATCGGCTCCTAAATTGGACCGAGCCCATCGGTGGCTAAGGCAGAAGCCCCGACCTCGGAAGCCATCAAGGGTGGTCATCGTCAGCTTCCACTGGTACCAAGACAAGAAACGGGTCCTGAGGTGGACGCAGGACCATGGAGACTCTGGATGGGAAGGACACACCATCAGGATATATCAGGACATGGGAACAGTCGACAGAAGGCGTGCGCCATTCAACAAGGCCAAGGCTGCGTTTTATAGAACAAATGTGCGATTTGGTGTCTTGTACTTCGCCTTTCTTCGGGTGACCTTTAAAAAGACAGACTATTACTTTGATGCGCTGGAGGAAGCAGATGAGTTTGTAAAGAAAGATGGACTTGGTTCGAACTAATATGTGAATTGTTAGGAGTATTTGTATCTATTTATTGTGGGATTTTTGTATTGTGGATGAGGGGACACGGTTGTTGCTGGGGATATTTTCTGGGCAAGTTTGGAGTTTGTATTTTCGGGTTTGTTTGTGGGATGGATGTTGGTTTTCTTTTTCTTCTATCTTTTTATATTAAGGTTGGATATAGGTGGGGGCTGGTTATTTTTATGATTATTTTTCTGGTCTTGCCCTTTGCAGGGATCACCTTGCTTGCTGTAAAGTTATTACACAATTTTTTTTTCTCAATTAAGGGGCAATTTAACGTGGCCAATCCACCTAACCTGCACATCTTTGGGTTGTGGGGGTGAAACCCACGCAGACATGGGTAGAATGTGCAAACTCCACACACGGACAG
Organism: Scyliorhinus canicula; assembly: GCF_902713615.1. Lineage (NCBI taxonomy): Eukaryota > Metazoa > Chordata > Chondrichthyes > Carcharhiniformes > Scyliorhinidae > Scyliorhinus > Scyliorhinus canicula. The sequence continues at coordinate 88,636,592 of NC_052153.1, read as the reverse complement.
TGACCCAGGGCCGGGATTCGAACCCGAGTCCTCAGCGCCGCAGTCCCAGTGCAAATCACTGCACCGCATGCCGCACGTAAAGTTGGTTAACGGGAGCGGAGCAATGAGGATATCTGCAGCTCATCCCTTTAGGGTTTTTCTTTTAAGCAATGAGTTTAAGATTTTTGTTCTCATTTTGTTTGGGGTATGGGATGACGGAGGAAGGTTTGCACATTCTCCCTGTGTCTGCATGGGTCTCACCCAACAACCCAAGAAGATGTGCAGGGTAGGTGAATTGGACATGCTAAATTGCCCTCAATTGGAAAAAGAAAAGGATTGGGTACTCGAACTTTAAAAAAAAAGTAGCGAAGGCAATATAGGCCTTTATGGTGGAGGGGTGGGACAGACATGTGCAGATTTTTTGTCCGAGGGATAAGGAGTTCTCTTTTTTTCTCACAAATCCATCGGGTCAACTCCCACAATTACTTCTTTATGGTGGGTAGGTCTCTTCCTGGAGCGAAGGGAGTAGGATACTCAGCGATCGTTATCTCAGATCATACTCCACATTTTGTGGATCTGATGTTGGAATTGGGATTAGACGCAGCGTGGAGATTAAATGTGGCATTGCTTGCAGATAAGGGTTTCAATGAGCATATATCCTCCACCATTGGGGAGTACATTGATTAAATAGGAACAAGGCAGTTTTGACTTCCAAGCTGTTGGCAGCTCTGAAGGCGGTTGTTAGGAGGAGATGATGTCCGACAAGATGCATTAGGATAAATTTGGTAGGGTGGAGAGGCAGGGGCTGGAGGATTCCAGTCTCGAGGTGGACAGCCAGTAGTCCATTGCCCAGATGCCAGAGTTGCTGGCGAGTAAAAAGAAACTGCAGACAGAGTTTGAGTTGCTCTCAGTTTCCCTGATCCTGAAGAAGGATAATGATCCCATGGATTTGGAGGCAGTTTAAGCAGCATTTTAAGGTGAGTTCCATGTCAATGTTGGCCCATATTTGTGGTAACCATTTGTTTGTGCCGTCTGGCTTCGACCCGTCATTCAGGGTGTGAGGAAGGGTGGAATTGGACAGGTTTGGGAACATGTTTAATGAAGGGAGATTTGCCCATATGGAGGAGTTGTTGGAGATGTTCCAGCTGCAGAGAGCAAATGTATTTAGGTACTTGCAAGTTTGTGACTTTTTGCACAAAGAGATTCCTTAATTTCCCCTGGCACCCTCGCCTTCATTCTTGGATAGCGTATGACTCTGGCTAAGTTGGTTGACGGGAGGATTTCAGATATATATATGGCTGAATCCTGTCAACAGAGCAAGCTTAGTTGGAGGAAGTAAAGAGAAAGTGGGAGGGTGAACTGGGTCCGGTGCTTGATGGAGGGGGTGTGGAGTGAGGCTCTTCACAAGGTCAACTCCACTTCCTCTTGTGCTAGGCTCAACTTGATCCAGTTCAAGGTGTTGCAGAGGGCACATTTGACCAGGGCCTGGATGAGTGGTTTCTTCTCTGGGATAGAGGATAGGTGCGATCATTATCTTAGGGGACCCGCAAAGCATAGAACATGTTTTGGTCTTGTCCTAAAATTATAAGCTTCTGGGTCTCCCTTTGTCAGCACCATATCAGGGATTCTGGGCAGTCAGCTGGATCCATGTCCATTGGTGGCTATTTTTGCTGTATGGGACTTGCCGGGGGTGGTCGCCTTGTTAATGGCCCAGAGGTGAGTTCTGCTCGGGTCGATGTCCCCGACATCGCCCAGTGCGTCGTCCTGACTCAGTCATCTGATAGAATTTTAGTATCTTGAGAATTTTAAGTGTGCTGTGAAGGGGTCGGTGGAAGGATTTTACTTGAGGTGGCAGCCTTTCATCACCTTTTTCAGGGAATTGGTCATCATCAGTTGCTGGTGGGTGTTATTGGTTTTTTTAAAGTTTTGTTTGTTTATGGGAGGTTGGGGTTGAAAGGATGGTTGTGGCTGCGTGTAATTTGAAAGTGTGTTTGTAATATGTTTTTGTTTTGTTATAATGAAAAACTTTTCTGAATAAAAATATTTTTAAAAAAAACAAGATCCATTGCAGAAACTCACCAAGGCGCCTGAGGGAGCACCTTCCAAACCTATAACCACTATCCTCTCGAAGGACAGGGACAGAAGATACGTGGGAACACCACCATCTTCAAGTTCTCTCCAAGCCATGTATCATCCTGACTTGAAATATATTGCTGCTCCTTTACTGTCACTGGATCAAAATCCTGGAACTCCTTCCCTGACAGCACTGTGGGTATACCTACACCAACGTTCTGTAGTGGCTCAAGAAGGCAGCTTACCACTATCTTCTCAAAGGCAATTAGGGTTTGCAATAAATACTGGCTGGGGAAGTGACTCACACATCCAAAGAATTAGTTTTTAAAAATCACGACTTAGATGAGGGGCGCAAAATTTTGATAGCTAAGTTTGCAGATGACACAAAGGTAGTTCAGAAAGTATGTTGCGAAGAGGATATAGATGGATATAGATCGATCGAATGAGTTGGCAATTATCTGACAGATGGAGTTTAATGTGGGAAAATGTGTAGTTGTTCACTTTGGCAGGAAGAATAAAAAAGCAGATTATTACTTAAACAGAAAACGACTGCAGAATTCCAATGTGCAGCGAGATCTCGGTGTTGTACATGAATCACAAAAGATTAGTATGCATGTACAGCAAATAATTAATAAGGCTAATGGAATTAGCCTTTATTATGAGAGGAGTTAAACATAAAAGGATAGAGGATGCAAGAATAACTCAGCAGATCTAGCAGAGCTAACGTTTCGAGTCCTTTGTCACTTCATCAGAACTGTTGGGAGGGAGAATATGTTAGTGCTGTAACAGATTGCAACAAAAAGTAACAACTTTAAGAACAACAGACAGATGGCCTGTTGTCCATCCTTAGCCTGCTGCAGTGTTCCAGTGAAACCTCGCGCATGTTGGAGGAGCAGCATCTCATCTTCCGGTTGGGCACATTGCAGCCCTCGGGACGCGACATTCAGTTCGGCAACTTTAGATTTTAACCTTTCTCCTCCATCTGAAACCCTTTTTAAAAAAAAAAAAATGCAACTCCCCCCATTCTCTCCCACAGCAGGCCAGTTCTTTTCTTATGTTGCTACTTTTTGTTACAGTCTCTTACAGCTCTAACACATTCTTCCTCCATTGAGTTCCAGCGAAGAGTGAAAGGACTTGAACATTAACTCTGCTTTCTCTCCCAACAGATGCTGTAGAGTTTTTCCAGCGTCCTCTGTTCTTTTTTCAGATTCCAGTATCCTCATGCATTTTGATTATTAAAAAAGTAATGATGCTATGATTCAGTTATAGAGGGCATTGGTGAGACCACATCTTGAATACTGTGTGAAGTTTTGTTCTCCTTATTTCAGGAAGGAGAGAATGCATTGGAGAGGGTTCAGGGGAGGTTTACTGGAATGAACACGTTGTCTTATGAGGAAAGGTTGGACAGACTGAGCTTGTTTCCACTGGAGTTTAGAAGAGTGAGGGGTGACTTGATTGAAGTGTGTAAGGTCTTGAACAGTCTTAACAAGGTGGATGTGGAAAAGATATTTCCTCTTGTGGATGAGTCCAGAACTAGGGGGCATTTTTTAAAATCAGGGATTACCCTTTCAGGACAGATCTGAGCAGAATTTTTTTCTTTCACAGGGTTGTGTAATTTTGAAACTCAGAGGTGGTGGAGATTGAGTCATTGAATATTTTAAAAACCGAAGTAGGTAGTCTCAAAGGATAAAGAAAAGTACAGCACAGGAACAGGTCCTTCGGCCCTCCAAGCCTGTGCTGATTAAGTCAAAGTCTAGTTAGGCAAGGCAATCAAAGGTTATTGGAAATGCAGAATTTGAAACACAAACAGATCAACAATGATCTTATTAAATGGCAGAGCAGACTCGAAGGGGCTGAATGGCTTACTTCTGCTCTTATTTTGTATGTTCATACATACTGCAGGTGGCAGGACACTGAATTCAGCAGCCTGTCCACCATATTTGAACGTATAATCAAGTGTCAATTAAGCTTGTTCCCAAGTCAATTAACCCAGATAATACACTGGCTGTACCATCAAACAGTTGATTTAGGTAGGGAGGGCCGATTTAAAAAAAAAAAAAAAAAAAATTTTTTTTTAAAATTTCCAAAAGGTGTGAAGGAAGGAGAGGTTCTATCTTTAGGGCTTGCACTTTGTTTATTGGGGGCGGCCCCCTAAGATGGAACCCTCCTTTTTTTTCCCCAACTCACCTGTAGTGTTAAATCCACCCCTCCACACCCCCTTCCACGTTGACATTGCTTCGAGGAGGTGGGGGAGTGGGGTGTAAGCCGCCAGGACCCCCCCCCCCCCCCCCCCAATCCCACCTCACTGTATTCAGCTCCTGTATCTCTATTGGCTATCAATTTTTTTTGTGTGTTATTCAATTCATCTATCCTGTTACACATTCTGCGTATATTGCTTCCAGTCATACCTTTCCATCCCTGACCATGGATCAAATCTGTTGAAGTACCTAGCTTAAGCCTCCTGGGATAAATTATCTGGGTAATGTTCCCTCTTCCTGATGTATCGCAGTGTCCAGAATTCAGACTCCAGGTCATCAACTCTGAGCCAAAGTTCCTTGAGTTGCAGACGCTTACTGTGGATTTGGTTGCCATGTATTCACTCATTCCCACATGCTGCCATGCTACATCCGTAACACACCACCGATCTTGCCATCGCCATTTTGCTCTTATTTAACTCATTCGGTTTCAAGTTTGGGAAATCACTTAACAATTACCTCTGGTTATATTATGGAGTTTAACTAATTATACTATAGATTTAATATAATACTTATATCTTTCAAGTAACAATATAAGCTACTGCCCAGTTTAGAAGGTGAAAAAGCTTAAAATTGACCATTCGCCGACCTGCACTCTAATTAATGTCTCCAGGCTTCAGCTCTCCAGTCTCGCTTTTCTGTTTTGTAAAAGGGCAGACATCACTTCCCCACTCACCGCACTGAATTCCCAGGTTTAAGCACTTGGTCTCTTATACTCAGACTCCAGTTGCCACCTTTGTGCGGCTTATTTTGTGTATCTGTATTTGTACTAACTTAGATTCCAGAGAGCTGAGTCAGCCACTGCTGACTAGGGAACCAATTCTAACTAGCTAGCTGATAAACTAACTGCAGCTGCCTCCAGCAACAGGCTTGTTTAACACTGGTCATGACTGAAAAATATTTACAATTTACTGTTATAGTTAATTTAAATGCTAACTGCAAACTTGACTTAGATTTTATAAAGAGATCAACTTTTAAATCCCTCACTTACCAAATTCCTGGATTTAAGAACTTAGTCTCGCTACACTCAGTCTCCAGCTACCATCTTTATGCAAATTTGTGTTACAGAGATGGGATTGGGAAAGACCGTGGAGAGATTTAGATATGAGATGTTGGGGGTCTGGGATTATAACAGTGATGGGTAAACTGAGTTTAGTGCAGACACAAAAGATCTGGATGAGCCTTTTGGGGCAATGTGACAAGACCCTGACTGTCTTACTACATAATTATATATCAAATCTGAATCTACACATATCGTGGTGGTTGAATTGTACCATTTAATTAATCACACAATGTAAAATATAATGGCTTTGATAAATTTTTAGGAGACATGAAAATGTACTACATGTTGGTTTTTTGTCAGTTTTACTATCCCCTACATATCTTAATGCAAATATGCTATCATGGATGTATTAAATCTACACCACTTACTGGACATGATATTGTTAAGCAGAGGCAACAGTTGTACATTTAATACCCTTTGGATAATAACTTAAAAAAGCCCTTTTCCTGCATTAAGTCTTTCCATTAACTGGCTTTTAACGTCTTGCCATATGTAATATATACATGGATAATATATAGAAACCTCCAAATGAATGCAGTACAGCCTGTTGCTTGCCATTTCAGAGTTCCTCAGTATCACCATCAGCCAGTTTCAGAGCTGCAGAGAAGCACAGAAACTCAAATGACTACTCCACAGATAGTAAGAAACAGAAGACTGATGATAAGGATTTAGCAAATCGTTATGTGAGTAACAATCAAATTGATGGCATCATATATTTTTTATTTAGTTGTAATCAACCTTGAATTATTTTCAATTGTTTGTTTGTAAATTATCCCCCCCTTCCACCTCCCACTCCCACCTCCACCCCCTCCCCGGTGACTGAATTTTTTATGAATTCCATTTTTTCAGCTTTTCAAAACATTTGCTTAAATGGGGAAGAAGACAAAACAAGGCCAAGTTCTTTTACTCCAGTAATAGGGTTATTTCAATCGTCTTTCTCATATAGATTTTTCCCTTTCAAATGTGAGGAGTTGTGTGCTGAATTATTAATATGAGAAGAAACGAGTGATCATTAGTGTCAGCATTGCCTGGGAAAATGCAAAAATATTCTCCAAGTGTGCCACTTTCTTTCAAAGTCACATTACGGCTCTGTGAGGCATTAGATCAGGAGTGTTGAGCTGCGAGCCACATACTTCTTGTCAGACTATTGTTGCGTATTTGATCTATAAATGCCTGCATCCCAAAACAGTGAGATGGCGAAAGGGTGACTACTATAATGCAAAATGAAAAAGCATAGTTAATGCAGACATAACCCCTTTTGCTGGATATTTGTGTAATCTTGTGTATTCAATTTCAAGCACCTATTGTATACATGGATTGTAGGCCCAGTTTACTCACATGTAAAATGAAGCTCCTTCTCTAATAATGTACCGTGACAAAACTTGAAGTTCTGAGGAACATTCCACACCACAAATAGGTGTAGTACTTTTTCCATTTTGCTGTTTCGTCATGGGACCCGGGATGGGTTTGAGAGTGCCTAAGTAAATTTGACCCTGGCTGTAAGAATTTGTTTTGTTTTAGAAGTCAGGTATGGCCAGAATGAGACTGTTGCATCACAAATTAAACTGCTCTGAAATGTCTGTTGTTATGTTAACTAATTCTGAACCTTACATAGGTTGACAACTCGATCATAAAAACATATTTAAACAGCTGTCTGAATTCAGTTGAATTTAATGTGTATTCATCAGATCTTATAAAATGTATTAATTATTTATTTACATATTTAGGATAGCGATGGCGAGAAGAGTGATGACAATTTGGTCGTGGATGTTTCCAATGAGGTTTGTAGTGGTTTTTCAAGAATGTTGAATGCAACTATTTTCTTGGTGCTGGCATTTATGGGTTTTCCATTAATATTGTGCCAAGGTTTTTCTTGTCTCGTTGTAGCTCATTGTTTTTTGAATCAAGCATTAGTTTAAGCTCATTGAATCTAATTAACTTAATTAAATGGCTATCAAAGTAGAAATCTGACATGAAGTGGCCGTAAGTGAAAATATGATAATCTAAAATGTTTTAGGAAATTTAAATGCAGGTTTGAAAACTGAACTTTGTGTGAGCCACCATAAAATGTCTATGTATTGTTTCTGTTTATATAGGGTGCCAGACTGGCAGTCCCATGGTACCACCCTGCCTGAAGGGCAAGCAACTGGGGGCCTCTGAACCGCTGGAAGATCCCCATGAGTGCTCTTCCATCTGGCCCCCGTTCCTGGGTCCTTCAGAAAACTGTATATTAGAATGAGACGAGCTGTCTCGCTCTGACATACAGATTTGCAAAAGGTGATCCCACTCACACTGGGCGAGATTTACATTGCAACGCCTCGTGAAATCGCGTTAGATCTCGCGAGGTGTTGCGAACCAGGTAGATCCCGGGAGTGGGATCTCCTGGCCTTTGTCGGCCACGTTGCGCCACGGCTTTTCGTGCACAGTGTGGCCGTTGGATGAGGCCCTATGTTCTCCATCCGGAGTTGAATTGCAACCAGTTTACCATCCCCCGGGAGCGCAAACCAGGAAGCAATTCAGTATTTAATTTATGCATGGCGTGGAATGCAAGGGGCGCGATTCTCCGCACCCCACGCCGGGTGGGAGAATCGCGGGAGGGCCGGGCGAATCACGCCACGCCGCCCTGGCACCCCCCGCAATTCTCCCACCCCCCCAAAATGGCGTGTCGCGTTTTTCGACAGGCCGCTCGGAGAAACGCCGCTCGCCGTTTCTCACGGCGACCTCCGGCCCGATGGGCCGAGAGGCCTGCCGAACCCAACCGGTTCACGCTGGCGCCAACCACACCTGGTCACTGCCTGCGTGAACAGCGCGCGACCTCTGTGTGTGGGGCCTGTGGGGAGGCGGAGGGAGGATCGAGCACCACAGGCGTGCTCAGGAGATGTTTGGCCCGCGATCAGTGCCCACCGATTGTCGGGCCGGCGTCTCTAAAAGACGCACTCTTTTCCCTCCGCCGCCCGCAAGATCAAGCCGCCATGTCTCGCGGGGCAGCGGAGGGAAGACGGCAACCACGCATGCGCAGGTTGGAATCGGCCAACCTGCGCATGCGCGGCTGACGTCACTTAGGGGCCGCCGGCTGCGTCATTCCCGGCGCGCCGCTTTGACGCAAGCGTCAAGGCCTGGCGCCCGAGATTCACGCGCCGCCGCTCCTAGCGCCCCCCCCTGACGTCGGAGTGAAACACTCCGGGTTTCACTCCGGCGTTGGCTGTTTGTCTCCCGATGTGAGAATTCCGCCCAAGGGGTTCCCAGGGAATCCTGGTATCAGGTCACCATCTTGAGAGAGTGGCCCGATAGCGAGCTCCGTCGACTGACTACCCTCCCACCCCTACACCGCGAATTGACCCCGAAATCCCCCCACAAACCAACGGCAAAATGCTCCCGGGGCATCGCAAATCGGCACCAAGCTCCATTCCCCCTACCCCGCAAAGCGGCCTAAACCCCTCCTACCTACACTGCAAGCCAGGCACTCGCCCTCCCGGATTGCCTAGGTGCCCCCCTACACTCAAGTACATGGGGTGACCCCACCCCCAGGGACCCCTCCACAGGGACATGGGAGTTTCACCACTTAGGCCGCTGAACCGTGAAGGCAGATGAATGAGTCAAAGTTGTAGATGGTTTGTAGAAGCTGTCAATCATAGACCACTACGAGAAAGCTACAAATGGCTTGCAGCTAATGGAACTGTGTGAACCAGACGCAGGTCACAGTTTTTCTCCTTCCAGGAGCTTCAAGGTCAGTGTTACAGCTGTAACTCCTCTCACTGCCCTGGCTGGATTGCTCTTGAGCTTCAAGACAGGAGTCTCTTTTCTGGAGGGGTACCTTTTGGTAGGGGTCCCTGTGGGGCATCCCGGGATGGAGAACCCAGTCCTATATGTCTCATTCTTCTAAACTCCAATGAGTACAGGCCCAACTTACTCAACCTCTGAAAGAATAAAGAAAACAGGCCCTCCGGCCGTCCAAGCCTGTGCTGATCATGATGCCCCAACTAAAAGTAAAACCTTCTGGCCTTATCTATGTCCCCGTGGAGGGGATCTCCCTACTAGAGGGGTCCCTGAGGGTAGGGGAAAGTCAGGTCAGCCCATGTACTTGGGTGTAGGGGGTCCCTCTATTTTCTCCATATTCATGTACCCATCCAGATGCCTCTTAAATGTTGCTAATGTGCCTGCTTCCACACATCCTCTGGCAGCTCGTTCCAGGCACCCACCACTCTCTGCGTGAAAAACCTGCCATACACATCTCTCTTCTTTCCCCCTCTGACCTTGAACCTGTGCCCCTTGTAATTGACACTTCCACTCTTGGGAAAAAGCCTCTGACTATCCACCCTGTCTATGCCTCTCGTAAGTTTCATAGAATTTACAGTGCAGAAGGAGGCCATTCGGCCCATCGAGTCTGCACCGGCTCTTGGAAAGAGCACCCTACCCAAGGTCAACACCTCCACCCTATCCCCATAACCCAGCAACCCCATCCAACACTAAGGGCAATTTATCATGGCCAATCCACCTAACCCGCACACCTTTGGACTGTGGGAGGAAACCTGAGCACCCGGAGGAAACCCACGCACACACGGGGAGGATGTGCAGACTCCGCACAGACAGTGACCCAAGCCGGAATCGAACCTGGGACCCTGGAGCTGTGAAGCGATTGTGCTATCCCAATGCTACCGTGCTGCCCAAAACGTTTTGTAGACTTCTATCAGGTCTCCCCTCAGCCTCCATCTTTCCAGTGAAAACAACCCTAGTTCATTCAATCTCTCCTCATAGCCAACACCCTCGAGACCAGGCAACATCCTGGAGAACCTTCTTTGCACTCTCTCCAAAGCTTCTACGTCCTTCTGATAATGTGGTGACCAGAACTGCACGCAATACTCCAAATGCGGCCTCACCAAGGTTTTATACAGCTGCAACATGATTTCCCAACTCCTGTATTCAATGCCCCAGCTGATGAAGTGGCTGATGAAGGCATGCATGCCATACCTTGTTAATCACCTTGGGTCACCTGTGTTGCCACTTTTAGGGAACTGTGAACCTGCACGCCCAGATCCCTCTGTATGTTAATGTTCCTGAGGGTTCTGCCATTTACTGTATAATTTATACCTAGGTTTGATCCTCCAAAATGCATCACCTCGCATTTGTCCAGATTCAACTCCACCTGCCATTTCTGTGCCTAAGTCTCCAATCTATCTACATCCTGTTCTATCCTCTGAAAATCCTCGGCACTGTCAGCAATTCCTCCAATCTTCGTGTCATCCGCAAACTTACTAATCAGACCACCCACATTTTCCTCCAGATCATTTATATATACTACAAACAACAGAGGCCCCAGCTCCGATCCCTGCGGAACACCACTAGATACAGATCTGCATTCAGAAAAACATCCTTCCACTGCTACTCTCTGTCTTCTGTAACTAAGCCAGTTCTGTATCCATCCAGCCCACCTCAAATCTCATGTGATTTTAGTTTTGTACCAGTCTGCCATGTGGGACCTTTTCAAATGCCTTATTAAAGTCAATATGAACCACATCCACAGCCCTTCCCTCATGAATTTATTTTGTCATCTCTTCAAAAAACTCAATCAAGTTGGTGAGACATGACCTCCCCCATACAAAACCGTGCTGCCTGACACTAACTCCAAATGTACATACATACTGTCCCTCAGTATATTTTCCAAAAGCTTCCCCACCACTAATCATCATTCTCATTGGCCTATAATTTGCTGGATTGTCGCTGCTTCCATTCTTAAACAAGGGAATAACATTGGCTATTCTCCAGTCCTCCGAAATGTCACCTGTGGTGAAAGAGGATGTGAAGATATCTGTTAATGCCCCAGCTATTTCTCCCCTTGCCTCCTGCAATAACCTGGGATAGATCCCATCTGGCTCCAGGGACTTGACTACCTTAATGCAATTTAGGATACTCAACACTTCCTCCTTTGATATATTGATGTTCTCAAGATCGTTCACACACATATCCCTGACCTCAACATCCATCATGTCCTTCTCCCTGGTGAATACTGATACAAAGTACTCACTAAGGATTTCACCCACTTCTTTTGGTTCCACACTTAACATCCCTCCATTGTCCTTGAGTGGGCCTACTCTTTCTCTTGCTACCCTCTTGCTCCTAATATATGCATAAAAAGCCTTGGGACTCTCCTTGACCATGTCTGCTAAAGACATTTCATGGTCCCTTTTAGCCCCCCTAATTCCACATTTAAGTTCCTTCCTCCTTTCACGGTACTCCTCAAGGGATTTGTTGGTTTTTAGATGCCTAGACCTATCGTATGTTCCCTTTTTCCTTTTTACTAAGCTTACATTTCCCTTGTCATCCATGATTCCTGAATCCTGCTATTTCTATCCTTCATTTTTGCAAGGACATGCCTGTCCTACACTTCAATCAACTGGCCTTTAAAAACCTCCCACATGTCAGATGTGGATTTGCCTTCAAATAGCTGTTCCCATCCTTATTCACTAGTTCCTGTCTAATTTGGATGTAATTGGCCCTCGTCCAATTCAGCATCTTGAAAATGAAAATCGCTTATTGTCACGAGTAGGCTTCAATGAAGTTACTGTGAAATGCCCCTAGTTGCCACATTCCGGCGCCTGTCTAGGGAGGCTGGTACGGGAATCCAACTGTGCTGCTGACCTGCTTGGTCTGCTTTAAAAGCCAGCGATTTAGCCCAGTGAGCTAAACCAGCCCCTAAACCAGCCACCTTCTCCCACAGGCCACTCTTATCCTTATCCATGACTATTCAAAATCTTATGAAATTATTGTCACTAAGCCCAAAATGCTCCCCCACTGAAACATCTGGCTCATTCCCGAATACCAAGTTTAGTATGGCCCCCTCGCAGGTTGGATTGTCAACATACTGTATCAAAAGGCCCTCCTGGCCACATCTAACAAATTGCTCTCCATCCGAGCCCCTGGCTGTAAGGGATTCCCAGTCTATATGGGGAAGTTAAAATCGCCCATCACAACGACCCTGCTTTTTTCACACCTTTTCAGTATCTGACTACACAACTGCTCCTCTGTCTCCTGCGGGCTGTTGGGAGGTCTGTAGTACACTCCCAACATTATGATTTCACCCTCCTTATTCCTGAGCTCCACCCATAATGCCTCACTACACGATCCCTCCAATATGTCCTCCCTCAACACAGCTGCGATCTGCTCTCGAATCAACAATGCAACTCCCTCACCTCTTTTGTTTCCCCTTCTGTTCCATCTAAAACAATGATATCCTGGAATGTTAAGCTGACAGTTTTGTTCCTCCTTTAACCATGTCTCCGTAATTGGAATTACACTTCAGACTTGTAGTCCCACTGAGCCCTGCGGCTTCCCTTTGCCTGCTCTTATTCTGCGCTCTGCGCCCTCCAAATAAGAAGATCCCTCCAGACCTGGGATCAACCAAGTGAACCTACTCTGGACTGTCTCCAATGCCAGTATATCTTTCCTTAGTTAAGGGGACCAAAACTGTTCACAGTATTCCACGTGTGGTCTAACTACTGCCTTGTATAGTTTAGCAAGAGTTCCCATTTTATACTCTGTTCCCTTTGAAATAAAGGCCGACATTCCATTATCTTCCCCATGACCTATTGAACTTGTATGTTAGTTTTTTGTGATTTATGCACAAGGACTCCCAAATCCCTCTGTTTCTGCAGTCTTTCTCCATTTAAATAATATTCCAGTCCTGTATTCATCCTACCAAAATGCATAACTTCACATTTTCCTACATTATATTTCATCTGCCAAGTTTTGCCTTCTAACTTAACTTGTCTATATCCCTCTGTAAACTCTTTGTGTCACCTTCACCACTTGGCTTCCCACCTATTTTTGTGTAATCTGTGAATTTTGCAATAGTACATTTACTTCCCTCGTCCAAATCATTAATATATATTGTAAATAGGCTTTTCAGGCAGCCCCACATCATACTGAGGGGAATATCACAGGCAAGGTCTACCTACCAGACAAGCAGTAAAGCTAGGTGCCGTGGAAGGGGCTGCAGGCATGGCCTCCAATGAAGGGTGACAAATTGTGGATAGACATGATGTGGAGATGCCGACGTTGGACTGGGGTGAGCACAGTAAGAAGTCTTACAAAACCAGGTTAAAGTCCAACATGTTTGTTTCAAACACTAGCTTTCGGAGCACTGCTCCTTCCTCAGGTGAACCTCATTCAGCTCTCACACGTCCCGAAAGATGTGCTGTTAGGTAATTTAGACATTCTGAATTCTCCCTCTGTGCAGCCGACCAGGCGCCGGAATGTGTCGACTAGGAGCTTTTCACAGTAACTTCATTGCAGTGTTAATGGAAGCCTACTTGTGACAATAAAGATTATTATTATTATGATGATGATGAGTCTTCAAGGTTGCTATCCTGAGATTCCTCCTCAATGCTGTCACCAGGGTAAAGCTGATGACCTGGCTAGCTGATGTGCCTGTGAAAGAAAGTAGAGATGGTTTGTGCATGGTAGTATAGTTGCCTGAGGGATGAGCTAGTGCTGACTCTTCACTTGGCCGACCTGTCTGCCACCACGGGAATATCGTTCACATCCGCCCTGGCCAGCGCAATAGCTCAGTTCTCACACTCTTTGATGACCTTGTTGGGCCCTCCACTCCCAGTCTAGGACCTCCCCTCCAATGGTGTGCAAGCTTATCCTACATACAGGTAGGTGGTGAGAATGTGGGTATAACACATGCCTGGGCAGATGATAAGGCTGCCTGCAACGTGTGTTACTGAGTTGAGGTACAGACAGGGTGTGAGCTCCAGATCATGAGAGGCCAGATGGAGAAGATGTGTGTGAGAGAGTGAATGGTGATGACCCTTGAGCTGACAGTGTGTGAAATCCCTGCTGACTGTCATCCTGTGAATGGCTGATGGAGTTGGGAGTAATGACCTGGTTGGCTTACCTTGGTGGAATAGACAAGATCATTCATGCTCTTTCTGCACTGAATGGCTGACATTGATCGCCTCTGCCAACCTGTGGCCAGAGCAGGGGTAGAGGATATCACGGTGGACCTGTCCTCAACAGCATCCAGTAGGTGGCCAGGGTGGTGTCACTGAACTTGGGGGCTGCCATTTCTTTGCCTTACAGGGCAGTATCTTCAGTGGAGCAGGCCTGCAGTGCACGTAGTGAGAGACTACTATGCATGGCTTCTCTTTAAGTATGATGCCTGAGCGAGGCGAATCAGAGTCTGCCTGCCTGTGATTCAATGTTTTTCCCATGCATGCATAATTAGTGAGATGGTAACAGATGTCAGGGGCTGGTTTAGCACAGGGCTAAATAGCTGGCTTTTAAAGCAGATCAAGGCAGGCCAGCAGCGCGGGTTCAATTCCCGTACCAGCCTCCCCGAACAGACACTGGAATATGGCGACTGGGGGCTTTTCACAGTAACTTCATTTGAAGCCTACTTGTGACAATAAGCAATTTTCATTTTCATTTCATGATATGTCATTAAAACCCGCCATTGCAGTGAACAGATGGGACAATCCTGCCCTATGATTTTCTAAGTGGGGATGTTTGCGGATGACTGCACAACGTTCAGCACTTTTTGCGACTCCTCAGATAATGAAGCAGTCCATGTCCAAACACAGTAAGATCGTGACCATATCCAGGCTTGAGCTGACAAGTGGCAAGTTACATTTGCGCCACACAAGTGCCAGGCAATGGTTGTCTCCTACAAGTGAGGATCTAACCACCGCCTGTTGATATTCAATGGCATTACCATCGCTGAATCCCCCACAATCAACATCCTGGGGGGGTTACCATTGATCAGAAACGGAACTGGACTATCCATATTAATACTGTTGCTACCAGGGCTGGTCAAAGGCAAGGAATCCTATGACGAGTAACTCACCTCCTGACCTCCCAAAGCCTGTCCACCATCCACAAGGCACAAGTCAGGAGTGTAAAGGAATACTTCCCACTTGCCTGGATGAGTGAAGCTCCAACAAACTCAAGAAGCTCAAAACCATCCAGGACAAAGCAGCCCACTTGATTGCTCCGTTTTCCACAAATATTCAAACCCTCCACCACCAACGACCATGGTAGCCATGTGTACCAGCTACAAGATGCACTGCAGGAACTCACCAAGGTTCCTTAGCTAGCACCTTCCAAACCCACGACCACTACCATCTAAAAGGACAATAGCAGCAGATACCTGGGAACCCCACCACATTCCGCAAATGAATTTAAAAGATGTATATTGTTAAATCATCCTTAATAATAGTTTCCAGCATTTTCTCAACTAGGATGCTAATACTGGCCTGTAGTTCTCTATTTCCTCGTTTCCTCCTTTCTTGAGTAACAGTGTTACATTTGCCAATTTCCAAGGCACCTGAGACCATTCTCGCATTCAGAAATCTTTGGACGATCATAACCAGTGCGTGGTCTATCTTTGCAGCTACCTCTTTTTGAACCTTAGGGTGAGGCCATCAGGTCCTAATGATTTGTTAACTTTGAGTCCCTTAAATTCCTCTAACTTTTCTCTAAAGATTAATTACTTTAAAGTTATTTGGTAGTACAGAACTTGAGTAATGCTGAAAAACGAGACACTTTTGTCAAAGCTTTTTGTCTTGCACTCATAAGGACATTCACAAGAATACAGTGTTGTGAGATCGTATACTGTTTGAGAAGAGAGTGCTGACAGGTTGGCAAATGGACTCCGATTAGTAGAGGCGTTGCCATAGAGAATACACCAGTTGATGGTGACTGACAGTTAACTATCTAGCATTGTTTGAAATTTAAACCAGGCAGCTTGACTTTGATTAGTCAAAGCATTGTCCTGAGGGACGAGCCAGCAGATGTCTGTCACTTATTTTCTTTAGCTGAAAAAGGCACAATGTGTTTACATCTTATTTCTTCTTGCAAAGAAAAGAGCCCTGTGTATTACTATATGTAATTAATTACTTTAAGCTCCTCACTCATATTGACCTATTGGGTACCTTCTGTTTCTGATATGTAATTTGAGTAATCTGTTCAACATCTCTGTGATTCCCTCATTTTCTTTGATAATTTCTCCTGTTTCTGAAAATTTATTTTCATGACTCTACTTAGAACATAGAACAGTACAGCACAGTGCAGGCCCTTGGGAACCACGATGTTGTGCCGACCATTTATCCTAATCTAAGATCAACATAACCCACGCCCCTTCAATTTACCGCTGGCCATGTGCATGTCCAAGTGTCGCTTAAATGTCCCCAATGACTCTGACTCCACCACCTCTGCTGGCAGTGCATTCCACGCACCCAGCACTCTCTGTGTACAGAACCTACCTCTGACATCTCCCCTATACCTTCCTACAATCATCCTAAAATGATGTCCCCTCGTGACAGCCATTTCCGCACTGGCTATCCACTCTATCCATGCTTCTCATCACGTTGTACACCTCTATCAAGTCACCTCTCTTCCTTCTTCGCTCCAGTGAGAAAAGCCCCAGCTCCCTCAACCTTTCTTCATAAGACATGCCCTCTAGTCCAGGCTGCATCCTGGTAAATCTCCTCTGCACCCTCTCCAAAGCATCCACATCCTTCCTATAATGAGGCGACCAGAACTGGACGCAATATTCCAAGTGTGGTCTAACTAGGGTTTTATAAAGCTGCAGCAAAACCTTGCGGCTCTTAAACTCAATCCTCCTGTTAATGAAGCCAACACACTATATGCCTTCTTAACAACCCTATCAGCCTGGGTGGCAACTTTGAGGGATCTATGTACATGGACCCCAAGATCCCTCTGTTCCGCCACACTTTGAAGAATCCTGCCTTTAACCTGTATTCAGCATTCAAATTTGACCTTTTTTCTATATAGTTGTTAAAGGTCTTGGAATCTGTTTTTTAATTTCTCGCTATTTTACTCAAATCTTTTTTTTTCACTTTTTATCAGCTTTGCCCTTTGCTGATTTCTGAAACTCCCCGAAACTTAAGGATCATTACTATTCCACGCAACATTATAAGCCTTTACTTTTAATTTTAAACTATTCTGAACTCCCCTTGTAAGCCACAGATTGTTCTTTCCTACTGCTTTTCTGAGCTTTAATGGGACTTACTTTGATGAACATTTTAACATTTTTCTTTAAATGTTTTCCACTGTTTATTCACCACCATACCCTTGATGTCTATTTACCCAATCAACTTTAGCCACTAAAGTTTAGCCACTATCTGCCTTCTTATGCATATGTAATTGGCAGTGCAAATGTTCTTGTTTAGGATTGGAGGATACCCCTCTAAATTTTAACATGGAATTCAATTTTATGATCATCACCTTTTCTCAGATTACTAGTTAACCCTGTCGCATTACACAATATTGCACCTCAGCAAGACGTGATGGCCATCGACATGGGTACCACCATTACACGTGAGAACACCACCCACCAGGTACGCGGTATATACTTGAATGACTCGGCCAATATTGTCTACCTCATACGCTGCAGGAAAGGATGAGATGTGGTACATTGGCGAGACAATGCAGACGCTGCGACACGGATGAACGGTCATCGGGCGACAATCGCCAGGCAGGAATGTTCCCTTCCAGTCGGGGAACCTTCAGCACTCAAGGATATTCGGCCTCTGATCTTCGGGCAAGCGTTCTCCAAGGCGGCCTTCAGGACGTGCGACACCGCAGAATCGCCGAGCAGAAACTGATAGCCAAGTTGCGCACACACGAGTACGGCCTCAACCGGGACCTTGGATTCATGTCTCTTTACATTCACCCCCCACCATCTGGACTGGACTTGAGAAATCCTACCAACTGTCCTGTCTTGAAACAATTCACACCTCTGTAATCTGTGATTATCCCTCTCTCCAGCCACTCCATCTGGACCTGAAAATACTTAATTACCTGCAAAGACTCGCATTGAAAGTATCATCTTGCATCATTGACTTTGTCTATATATGTGGTTGTGGAACCGACCTCTACACTCACCTGATGAAGGAGCTGCACTCCGAAAGCTAGTGATTTGAAACACACTTGTTTGACTTCAACCTGGTGTTATAAGACTTCTTACTGCACACTGGTCCAATGCCATCATCTCCACATCACAATATTAGATCTAAGATAGCTTACTCCCTCATTTGTCCTGTTGTGTTATTGCCTGTGTGCCATTGTAATGTAAAGCTGCTCGGCAGAGCAAGGTTTGATGTGGGACTGGAGAATAGCACCACCCATGGTACAATGTGTAGAGTCACATGATAATAGACTCAAGAGAACAGTCTCGATAAAGAACTCTGAAAGTAAGCAGCCTACCTACAGCAAGAGATGCTAGAGAGAGGGCAACTCCACCAAAGGCAACCCCAGAGGGAGGGCAACAAGAAACCTTGGACAGGTGAAGATGAGATTCCAGAGGAAAGGGAATAAGAAAATACAAAAGGAATGTGTAACCATTCAACAACATGAAGAAATGAAGACTGTCTTAAACAGCAGAATGGAAGCACAACAAAAGACACACGAGGTGAATTGAAATACAGGAATGCTCAAAATGAAACACGCAAGCTTTGCAAAGATAAGAAAAACTTGCTGAAAGACTTTCACACTCTACAAGATTTCCTTAGGTCAAGGTTTATTCCTTTGAAAGATTACAAAGAAAATTAAAATGACTTTAACGCCATTCTGAACAAAGTGGCAAACCAGTTGGCAAAAAAGACACAAAAATGTTCCATATTCCAGGAGAGTCAAAAGCTACAAGAAACAGAGGGATGAGCTGAAGAAGCAGTTAAATGAAGAAGAGAAGGCATTGAAAGAAAAAGCCATAGAACTTTTCATGCTGCAAGCGGATCATGCAGCCTTGAGTAGCACAACGACAGAAATAAAACAAGCTAAATTTTCATCAGTGATAGACTTGGCCAACAGTGAACTAAAACAGAGGGCAAGATCAAAGTTCTACTGCAGCCAGTGAAACAAATACCAGAAATAAGATCAAAAGATGTAAATCCAACACTGACGCACAAAGAATTAGAAGAGGGAAAAACACGGGATGTCTCAAACATACTGAGAACCATTGAGCTAAATGAAGCTTGCAAAACAATTTGAAGATGTAACAGCAAACCGATTTCTGGTTGAAATTGTCAGACAAGTGGAAACAAAGGTTCCATTTGTGAAATGTATAGATCCAGCGGGATACATGCCGGATAGCACAGAAAAAGAAAAAATGATTCTACTCCAGGAATGAACAGAGGTGCACATTCCCCTCGAAAGGAACCGGACAAACCCAGTGCCAAAAAAAGCAGATGATTTGTTAATAAAGAGGAAAGCAACTCGAATTGAGATAACCAAGTACTGGAAACAAGTACAACTACCATGCCTCCAATCATATCAGACTAAAATGGTGTCCAGATCAGCACAGAAAATAATCTGCCCAACACCCCCCCCCCCCCCCCCCCCCACCCCACAAACATGGGGACCCTACCCACAAGCATCCAAGGCTCTCTTTCACCCCCACTTCACCCCTATTGTCATGTGTACTAAGAGACAGTGAAAAGTATTGTTCTGCGTAGTCCAGGCAGATTATTCCGTACATGAGAAAAAAAAAACAAAAGACATACACAATGTAAATACATAGACACAGATATCAGGTGAAGCATACAGGAGTGCAGTACTACTCAGTAGAAACGATGTGTGAAGAGATCCGATCAGTCCATAAGAGAGTCATTCAGGAGTTTGGTAACAGCAGGGAAGAAGCTGTTTTTGAATCTGTTAGCGCATGTTTGCAGACTTTTGTATCTCCTGCTCAACGGAAGAAGTTGGAAGAGAGAATAACCCGGGTGGGAGGGGCCTTTAATAATGCTGCCCGCTTTCCCAAGGCAGCGGGAAGTGTAGACAGTCAATGGATGGGAGGCGGGTTTGCATTTTGAACTGGGCTGTGTTCACAACTCTGTAGTGTCTTACGGTCTTGGGCCGAGCAGTTGCCAAACCAGGCTGTGATGCAGCCAGATAGGATGCTTTCTATGGTGCATCTGTAAAAATTGGTAAGGGTCAATGTGGACATGCCGAATTTCCATATGTTTCCTGAGGAAGTGTAGACGCTGTTGTGCTTTCTTCATTGTAGCATCGACATGGGTGGATAAGGACAGATTGTTGGTGATGTACTTACCTTGGAATTTGAAGCTGTCAACCATCTCTACCTGGGCACCATTGTTGCAGACAGGGGTGTGTACAGTACTTTGCTTCCTGAAGTCAATGACCAGCTCTTTAGTTTTGCTGACATTGAGGGAGATTGATGTTGTTGCACCACTCCACTAGGTTCTCTATCTCCCCCTGTACTCTGACTCAAAGTTGTTCCAGATCCAATCCACTACAGTCGTGTCATCCTCAAACATGTCGATGGAGTTGGAGCTAAATTTTGCTGCACGGTCTTGTGAGTATAGGGAGTATAATAGGGGGCAAAGTACGCAGCCTTGTGGGGCCCCAGTATTGAGGAATGCCGTGGAGGAGGCGTTGTTGATTATCTTACTGATTGTGGACTGTGGGTCACAAAGTCAAGGATCGTGCTGCAGAGGGAGAAGCCAAGTTCTAGGTTTTGGAGCTTTGATAGGAGCTTGGCTGGGATTATGGTGTTGAAGGCAGAGCTGTCGTCAATGGACAGGAGTCTGACATAGGAGTCCGACGTAGGAGTCCTTCTCGAGATGCTCCATGGATGAGTGTAGGGCCAGAGAGGTGGCGTCTGCTGTGGATCGGTTGTGGCGGTTTGTGAATTGCAGTGGATCAAGGCATTCTGGGAGTTTGGAGTTGATGTGTCTCATGACCAACCTCTTGAAGCACTTCATAATGATAGATGTCAGGGCCGCCGGACGGTAGTTTTGAAGCGCATTACCTGGTTCTTCTTTGGCACCGGGATGATGGTCGTCTTCTTGAAGTCAGGTGGGAACCTCGGAACCTCGGAACGGAATAGGGAGAGGTTGAAGATGTCCACGAACACATCTGCCAGCTGATCCACGCAGGATCTGAGTGCATGACCAGGGACTCCGTCAGGACCTGTTGCTTTCCAAGGGTTCACTTTCATAGATTCATAGAATTTACAGTGCAGAAGGAGGCCATTCGGCACATCGAGTACTCACTGGCTCTTGGAAAAAGCACCCTACTTAAGCCCACACATCCACCCTATCTCCGTCACCCAGTAACCCCAACAAACCTTTTTGGACACTGAGGGCAATTTATCATGGCCAATCCACCTAACCTGCACATCTTGCGACTGTGGGAAGAAACCGGAGCTCCCGGAGGAAACTCGCGCAGACACAGGGAGAACATGCAGAACTGCACAGACAGTAACCCAAGCCGGGAATCGATCCTGGACCCTGGAGCTGTGAAGCAACAGTGCTAACTACTGTGCTACTGTGGCGCACCTGCTACCGTGTCGCCGCCAAGTAGGCTGATCTGACTTTGGATGTTGTGGCAGTAGGTATGGGTGTGTCTGAGGCTGTTTGGGCAATTGACAACTGTTTGATGGTTTCTTGCTCAAACCAATCATAGAATTGGGAAGGGGTGCGCTGCTGCCGGAGATTCTACTTGGCTTTGCTTTGTGCCCGTTATGTTGTTTAAGCTTTGCCACAACCAACAAGAGTGTGTGACATTAATCTGTGACTCTAACTTAGCCTGGTATTGTCCCTTGGCATCCATGATAACTTTGCAGAGGTCATACCTGGATTTCTTGTATAGCCCAGGGTCGCCTGTCTTGAACGCCTCAGATCTGTTCTTCAGTAGGAAGTGAATCTCCCAATTCAGCCAAGGTTGCTGGTTGGGAACGTATGTACTACCTTCTTTGGCATGCAGTCTTCTACACACTTGCTGAGTAAGTCTATGACGTATTTGTTTAGGTTATTCGCTGAGTTCTTGAATATGGACCAGTCTACTGACTCCAAGCAGTCACATAGGAGCTCTTCGGTTGCCTCGGACCAGCATTGCACAACCTTCTTAACCAGATTCTCCCGCTTAAGTTTCTGCTTGTATGCCGGGAGACAGAGCAAAGTTTAATGGTCCGATTTTCCGAAGTGCGGTCGGGGGATGGATCGGTAGTCGCCTTTGAAGTTTGTGTCGCAGTGGTGGAGAATGTTGGCACCCCTGGTGGGACAGGAGATGTGTTGGTGGAAGTTTGACAGTACACACTTGAGGTTGACCTGGTTTGAAGTCCCCGGCCACAATGACAAGGCCTCCAGGTATTCTGTTTCACTGTTATTTATAGCAGTGTACAATTCGTCAAGTGCCTTCTTCACTTACACCTGGGGTGGGATGTAGACTGCCGTGATAATGGCAGAAGTGAACTCCCATGGAAGATAGTATAGAGGCACTTCACGGTCAGGTATTCCAGGTCCAGGGAGTGGTAGTTCGTCAGGGTCGCCACGTCTGAACACCAAGAGGAGTTGATGAGGAGGCAACCCCTCCACCCTTCGCTTTGCTCGTTGATGCCATGTGGTGCATCTGGTGTATTGAGAAGCCATCAGGTTGTATGGCACAGTCCGGTGAGGCAGGTGTGAGCCATGTCTCTGTGAAACAGAGCACACAGTAGTCCCTCACTTCCCTCTGAGAGGCAAGTCAGCGTTAAGCCTGTCCAACTTGTTTTCAATCGCTTGGGCGTGTGCCAGGAGTATGCTGGGAAGAGGAGACTTGAAAGTGCATTGTTTTAGTATCACCTGCAGACTGCCTCATTTCCCTCGCTTCCTTACTCGGCGGCTGCTTCTGGATGGTCCCGGGATCCAATGGGAGAAGTCTGATCTTGTTGAAAGTAAGTGGTTGCGTCTGGCGGGGTCCGGGGTGCTGGTTTATATTTCGGGGTCACGTCTGGCAGGGTCCCAGGCACTGGTTGCAATTTGGGGGTATCCAGGAGGGAGGCATGTTTGCGATCTGGTTGGGCCCTGGGGTTCTGCGTGCACGGGTTTACATTTCGGCGCATTTGGGTCCTCTCATTGTGTTTCTGCATTTTGGGTTCTTTAAACTGGGTTTGGGTTGCAGGCAGGGTTTTCCTGGGACAGGTTGGGTCTGGTCCCGTGTTCAATTCCAGCATTGGTCGTCTGTTAAGACACTCGAGGAATCAGGCCTTGGAGTAGGTCTGGTTGGGCCTCCATGTGGATTCTTCTTTCCTCCATCTGCCAGTAAGTCGGGGCGCTAGACAAGCCTCTCCGGGTCAGGAATGGCCGTGTCTCTCGTGTTTTGGGAGCCATGTCAGGTGTTCCAGCGACTCGATCGAGCAGTCTGGGGCTGGAGTCGGGTCGGATGCTCCGAGGGTCAGGCCAGGTCCTGCACGAGGTCGGGGACAGACCTCTGGTTCAGGCCCCATCTGCTTCCAGGTCAAGGGCAAGGTCCTGCCGAGTCGGGTCGGGTCATGTGGGCCAGCCCATGGATGTCAAAAGATCTTCACTCCTGCAAGGGAACATAAAAGAGAAAAATTAGAGATAATGTTAGAATTAAGTTTTGAAAGATTCGTACGGTTATAAGAGATGTAGGAAGAGGATCTGTGGGAGAGAGCTCACAGATAGTCACCACGCTCCGGCACCATCTTGCTTTTTGGGGCATTCGGGCTCTAACTACCCCCTCCTAATACAAGCAACAGTCTCAGCATCAGAACTCACTCACCCCTCCCTGCTCTCCCCACCACAAATATCAGCATCAGAGGCTCCCATCCCAGTAAACCCTGGCCCAAATGGGCTACCCAGATGGTCCACCCCTGGCACTGCCTGCAGCACCTGGCAGTGCCAACCTGTGTCAGGGGTCAGTCTAAGAGAGCACTGCTCGGGTATGGCCCTCTCCCCCCGGGGGCTATATTTACCTCTGCGCCCCCGGGGAGATCCTGACTGATTCTCATTTTTCAGAACCTGTTGTGAACTTCACCGACGTGATGTATGAATATTCAGTGACAGTGGGGATCATGTGGCGGGGGGCTCAGTAAGTATTTTAAAGTGTATTTAAATTATGTTCTCGCCCTTTCTCGGTGTGAACCCCATTACATCACTGGCAAGGAGCAATGGGAAACCACGATCTCACTGGTGAGAATCGGATTTTGTGATTCACACAGGATTTTCCGCCTGCATCACCATTCTTGCTGACGGCTAACACGGGCTGAAAATCCCCCTCCATCAAGTTAGAGGACTTGAAAGGGGGAGCAGGGATAGCAAGTAAAAATTGCATTGTAATCCTCCGTTGGAAGGGATGAAAGTTTTCTTCATAGAACAGTACAGCACAGAACAGGCCCTTCGGCCCTCGATGTTGTGCCGAGCAATGATCACCCTAACGCATCCACCCTATACCAGTAACCCCCCCCCCATTAACCTTATTTTTTAGGACACTAAGGGCAATTTAGCATGGCCAATCCACCTAACCCGCACATCTTTGGACTGTGGGAGGAAACCGGAGCACCCGGAGGAAACCCACGCACACACGGGGAGGACGTGCAGACTCCGCACAGACAGTGACCCAGCCGGGAATCGAACCTGGGACCCTGGAGCTGTGAAGCATTTATGCTAACCACCATGCTACCGTGCTGCCCTTCGGAGATGAGACTCTGAACCGTACAAATCTACATAACATTATGATGGTGCTCAGCACAGCAAGGGTTAACATGGACTGGTGAATAGCACTGCCCACAGTAAGATGTATAGGGTAACGTGGTTATACACTCTGAGAATACAGTCTAGAAACAGTACTCTCTAAGTAAGTAGCCTACCTGCAGGGAGAAAGCACCATGCATGATCATGTAATATCCTGGAATTCTTTAACCAACACATTGACAAATAAAGGCCTGAGACTTAAAGTGGTCCCTGTAAGGGGACCCTGGTTGGGAGCCACTTTGCTAGTGATAGGGAGAGGGGAGGCTAGCAAACTGGAGTGGAATGGGGAAAGAGACTGCATCCGATTGAGCCAGGTAGGGAGGAGTACAATAGGTCTAGCTGTAGATTTAGGTTTGTGTGGTGGGATAATAGAGGGACGTGTGGCGCCAGGCATTCTGTGGGTTTGGAGGGGGGAGAGGGAATAATGTGCGGAGAGGGGTGAACTAACAGTGACCAGAGGCTTTTCTTTGTCACATCAAGGGGGCAGGGCTGGTGGTCATCATAAATGACCCAGGACTTTGGGCAGGAATTTTGCACTTTGGTGCAAATGGCTGATTTTATTTCCCTCAAGGGAGGGGTGAGAGACCCCCAATGAGGTTGATCACCTGGAACGTGCGGGGCTTGAGGGGGAGGGGTGGCTGTGAAGAGGACAAGGGTTCTTTTCCATTTATAAAGGACTGGGGCCGATGTGATCTTCTGACAAGAGACTCTCCTGTAGTTGCGGGACCAGATTATGTTGAGGAAAGCCTGGGTGAGTTAGGGTTTTCACTCAGGGTTTGGAAGCACGGCGCCTGGGTGGCGTTTCTGGTTAGCGGAAGAGTTTGCTTTCAGGTGGTTGCAGTGGTGGCTGATCTGGGGGGGTCGGTATGTGATAGTCACCAGTACACTAGAGGGAAAGACTGTGGTATTTGTGAACGTATACAGCCTGAATTGGGACGATGCAAGGTTCATGAGGTGGTTGTTGGCTGTCATTCCAGAACTGGATACACGCTAGCTGATTTTGGGCAAGGGGATTTCAGTTGCGTTCTGTCCAAAGTTGGATCGCTCCAGGCCAGATCGCTGGTCCCTTCGGGAATGGTGAAGTGCTAAGGTTACTTATGAAGGAGACAGGAGGGGCAGATCGGTGGCTGCTTATGCACTCAGGGTTAAGGAGTTTTAGATTTTTTCGCCAGGGCATAAGGTGTATTCGGATATCGATTCTATCGTTATGAGTAGGACCTTGTTACCTGGGGTAAGGAATGTGGAGTACTCAGCAGTGGTTATTTCCGACCATGAACCATGTCTAGTGGATTTAAGGTTGGAGGGGACGGGCACAACGCGCAGTTGGAGTCTGAATGTGGGACTGTTATCAGATCTGGTGTTCTATGTGAAGATTTCAGGGGCCATAAAGAATGATGTTGAATTAAATGAAAACGGGATGGTCTCTCGACTACAGTGTGGGAGGCATTAAAGGCAGTGATTGGAGGGGAGATCATCTTGTGGAAGTCATATTTGGATAGGGAGAACAGGTGGGAACATCAGGAGGTAATGGATGAAATTCTTGGTGTGGATAGGGAGTATGCAAGTGACCCAACACCGGAGATCTTGGTGCTCAGCAAGAAGGTGCAAATGCAATTTGACCTACTGCCCACGAGTCGGGCGATGTATCAGCTGCGGTTCTTAAAGGGGTGGTGTATGAGGGGAAGACTAGCCACCTATTCGCTCATCAGTGAAGGTGGCAAGAGGCTGCCAGGGAGATTGTGCAGGTGTGGGAGCCAGAGGGGTGGGTTGGTCTCCACCTCAGAGAAAGTTAATGAGATGTTTAGTTCTTACTATGATGAGCTATACAGGTTGAAACCGCCAGAGGATGAGTGGGGGGAGGTTGATTTCTTGGAGGGCTTGGAGTTTCCTCAGATGGGGGTGATTTGTGGGTGGCATTGGAGGCACCGATGAGGTTGGAGAAGGTCTGTAGGGCTTTGGATAAGATGCAAACATGGAAGGTGCAAGGCCTGATTGGTTCCCGTTAGAACTTTACAAGACGTTTGCGGACCAACTATCCCCATTGGTGCTGGGGCTGTTTAATGACTCATTGGCGCGGGGGGTCCTTCCCAGTCAGTGAAGCAGGTGTCCATGTCCCTCCTGAAGAGGGACAATTACCCCACAAAGTGTGGATCTCAATCTCTCTACTTAATGTGGATGTGAAACCTTTGGCTAAAATCCTACCGTTGAGGCTAGAGCCCTGGCTCCCGGAGGTAGTGGGTAAGATTAGACAGGGTTTGTAAAGGGCAGAACACTGTTGTTCAACATGAGGTGGTTATTTAATGCAGTTCTTAAACCGGCGGTGGGGCTGGAACCAGAGATTATCGTGTCTCTCGACGCCGAAAAGCGAATGGAGCTATTTGTTTGCAGTTCTGGAGAATTTTGGGATTGGGCCTGGGTTTGCATCGTGGGTTCTGCTGTTATATGAAATGCCAGCTGCTAGTGTTCAAACGAACACCGTGAATTCGGGGTTGTTCAGGCTGAAGAGGGGGACGGGGCTGGGATGTCTTATGTCTCCTCTATTGTTGGTGTTGGCGATCGAATCATTGGCAATTGCTTTGAGGGCTGTGGATGAATGGAAAGGAATTGTGAGGGGTGAAGTAGAGCATAAAGTGTCCCTTTAGGAGTCAAACCTTTGCTGTACATAAGGAATCCAGGGGCAGTTATAGGGGAGATATTGAAGAGGTTCAGTTCCTTTTCAGGATATAAGCTGAATGTTGGGAAGAGCGAATATTTTGTGGTTGAACTCAGAGGGGGTGTGCTGGGTTGGGGGTTTGTCATTCCGTCTGACGGGGATCAGTTTTCACTATTTGGGCTTCAGGTGGCCAGGACTGGCATGACTTTGCAAATTGAATTTTACAACCTTGGCGAGCAGCGTTAGGGCAGACTTGCAGAGGTGGGACAGTCTACCACTGTCGTGGCGGGCAAAATTCAATCTAGTAAGATAAATATTTTGCCACAGTATGTGTTCTTGTTTCAATGCCGCCTTAGTTTTTTTTAGGTCTTCTTTGCAGATGCTCTGTTTAATTTTAGGGGGGTTGAGGGGGGAAAGTTACTGTTCTTCCCCCTCGAGATCCAGCAGAGGGCAGTAGAACGGAGCTGCTGATTGGCTGTTGCGGGGAAAATTTGCATCGGTGCATTGCGGTCACCGTATCTTGAAGGTGGTTTGTGGAGGAGTTGTTGTCAAGTGAGGACAGAGTGACTGCTGGGTAAGTAGTAAAGATTTAAATTGTTTGCGCAGACCCATAACAGCTGATTGCTGTTCTTGTGTGGGGCACAGTGGTTGCTGGTTAAGTGTTTTATTTTTACCTGTATTTAAGTTGGGCAGTTCCTAAACCCTAGACACTACACTTGTAGTGTCCCCCACCCTTCCACTTCCTTTAACCTAATGGGTAGAGTGAATAACAGGCAAGCTCTTTCTTTTTCTTTTTAGGGCAGCACGGTAGCATAGTGGTTAGCACAATTTATTCACAGCCCCAGGGTCCCAGGTTCGATCCCCGGCTTGGATCACTGTCTGTGCGGAGTCTGCACGTTCTCCCCGTGTGTGCGTGGGTTTCATCTGGGTGCTCTGGTTTCCTCCCACAGTCCAAAGATGTGCAGGTTAGGTGGATTGGCCATGATAAATTGCCCTTCGTGTCCAAAATTGCCTTTAGTGTTGGGTGGGGTTACTGGGTTATGGGGATAGTGTGGTGTTGGGTAGGGTGCTCTTTTGAAGAGCCGGTGCAGGCTTCATGGGCCGAATGGCCTCCTTCTGCACTGTAAATTCTATGAGACGGATCATGGGGCAAGAGCAGGTTTTGGTCGATGAGGTGAAGACCAGGTGGGAGGACCCATTTTGGAGGAGGAGATGTGGAGTGAGTCCCTCCATTGGGTGAATGCTACATCATCCTGCATGTGGTTGAACTTGATACAGCTAAAGGTGGTATTTAGGGTGCAACGCACCGGGGCCAGAATGAGTCAGAGTTTTGAGAGATTTGGGGTTAAGTGTGAACAGTGCACGAGATGGCCTGTTTATCATACGCACGTGTTCTGGTCCTGTCCCAAGCTGGTGGGCTTTTTGGGGGTCTTTTATCAACACCATATCAGCAATCCTGAATGTTGACCTCGAGCCCTGTCCGTTGGTTGCCGTATTTGGGGTGTCGGACCAATCGGAGTTGAGGACAGGAGTATTCACATCGCTGTTGGCCAGCCAATTTATATTGCTGGGCTGAAGGTAGGCGACGCCATCCAGTGTAACAGCATGGCTGGGTGATTTGCTGGAATTCTTGTGCCCTGAGAAGGTCATTTTCATGGTGAAGGGGTCGATTGCTAGATGGTGGCTGTTTATCTTGAACGTTAAAGATCTGGGGCAGAATTCTCCGACCCCCCCCCCCCCCCCCCCCGCAGGGCGCAGGGTCGGGGAATCGCCCGGAGCCGGCGTAAATCCCGCCCCCGCCGTGGCTGGAATTCTCCGCCACCCGGGAATCGGCAGGAGCGGGAATCTCACCCCACCGATCGGCGTTCCCCCCCGCGGCGATCGCGTGCCCCCCGCGGTGATTCTCCGGGTCGTGATGGGCCGAAGTCCCGCTGCTGACAGGCCAATCCCGCCGACGTGGTTTAAACCACCTCTGGTGCCGGCGGGATTGGCGGCGCGAGCGGGCCCCGGGGTCCTGGGGGGGGAGGGGGGGGCGCGCGGAGCGATCGGATCCCAGAGTGTGCCCCCACGGTGGCCTGGCCCGCGACCAGAGCCCACCGATCGGCGGGCGTGCCAGTGCCGTGGGGGCACTTTGTTTCTTCTGCCGCCGCCACGGCCTCCACCATGGCGGAGGCGGAAGAGACACCCCCCCCTGCCGTGGATGCGGCGGTAGTGACGCACCGGCGCATGCGCAGACTGGCGAAGGCCTTACGGCCAGCCCCGACGCCGGGCGGCATAGCGCCAAAGGCCGTTGGCGCCGGTTTTGCCGCCAGTCGGCGTAGTGGAAACCACTCTGGCGCAGGCCTAGCCCCTAAAGGTGCGGAGAATTCTGCACCTTTGGGGAGGCCCGACGTCGGAGTGGTTGGCGCCACTCCGCTACGTCGGGACCCCCCGCCCCGCCGAGTAGGGGAGAATTCCGGCCCTGGTCACTGTTAGTGGGCGGGGGTAGGTGGGTCAGCAGTGCCAGGGTGCCTATGTGCCAGGCTGGCACTACCAGGTGTCAGACCTAGGGAGGCCTTACTGGTGAGAGGGGTTCCCGGGAGGCTCACAAAGGTTGGTGGGGTGAGTGAGGAGATCAAAAGAGCCAGGAGATGTTGGGGTGGGGAGGGGGGGGATGGAGATCAGGACAGCCTTTGAAAATGGAGTCCCGATAATCACTCTTAAATGCGGCCTCGGCAGAATCTCTCTGAGGCCAAAACAAACAGCAAAGTGCAGGTGGATAGATGGATGTTTCTTGGCACTGCAGCCACTGAGAAATACCCTGCTAAACCTTCTGCTTAACCTGAGTCTGCTAAATCACACCGATAATAATTGAAGGAAAATCAAACCAAATTTATGTGGTCTTTCCAGTATTGCCCATATTCAATTATGATTGATACAGGGATTTTTGTGGTGACAGATATGTATTATTTTCTTCTGATATTGGCTTCCTGTGCAGGCAATTAAGGCCAGTTCAGTATTCGATCACAATATTAATATTTGATTTTCATGCAAAGAGCTTAACCATTTTATGTTTATTGAGAAATAAAAGAATGCATTTAGTAGAATGTATTATGGCCAGGTTATATCATAACTTATTGTTTGCAAGTATAACTTTTGTTTCTTCCTCCTGTTTTTGAATGCGGTTCATTTGAAAATGTTGTGTTCCTTTTTCAGGATCCCACCTCACCACGAGGTAGTCCACCCCATTCACCAAGGGAAAATGGCTTGGATAAATCTCGCCTCTTAAAAAAGGATGCACCTATAAGCCCAGCTTCCATTGCTTCCTCCAGTAGTACCCCATCTTCAAAATCCAAAGAAATGGGTCATGTAAGTATTGTGCATACATTTCTATGTGAACTCTTCAATTAGAAATCATTAATATTAACAGAAGTTCATTCTAATTTAGTAAAATCGTTATCTTTCGCTTCACTCCATTCGTGCTCTAATGTTTGTCTTAAGGTGCTCCCTGCTTCTACTGTTTGACATGAAACCAAGTGGTGAATCTTGGTGATCATAAATTTTCTGCAGAAGAGGGGTTAGTGAATTTCAATCGCAAATCAAATAGCTAATCTCTGGCGGCTACAAACTGCAAATCTAAACCAGAAAAAAATTTGGATTCTTAGGTCACTCAGTAATCAAACGAAAAAGCTACGTTTTGGATGTAAAATTTCCATCAGAAAATCTCAAACAATTTGAAAGCCAGCAGCTGAACGTGAAGATCCAGATGGGGGCAGGAGTCGAATTATATGCCTGCAGCCAATTTGTTGGTTTCCCGGCTCCATCCCACCCTGGACCATTTACCCGGAGGTGGACTGGGAGGGGCAGGGCTATCAGCCTGCAAACTGCGAGTAACCAATTAAAGAGTGAGATGCCATTTTTTTATTCCATTTGGGGATGCCTTCTCCCTCAGTTAGCTGCCATAGCATCCTGCTACTGATTCCAAGCTGTATTCTCCTATTGGCCCTCCAGCTTCAGAGCCCAGCTGTTCTCCATAATTGATCATTTCAGGGAAAATCATAGATGAGTGACCGTCCCTCACACAGTGCAGGCTTCAGACCCCCATTTCAACCTGATCACAGGCTCCTGAAACCCACAGGCAAAATCTTACCCCAGGTTGCTGCTACATCTTATCTATTTATAGCATGGTGTGCAAAACCCATAATTCTCCGACAGAAAAGCACATGAACTCAGCTTTTTTTAAAAAATACATACATTTTTGGTACACATAATTTGACATTTTTCTCAATTGCAACTGTTGGTTATGTTACTAAAATTTAAGATTGGTTGTTGGCCAACGTAATCACAATGCTAATATACAACAAATGAATCTTTGCATTACAACTTTCGAGGTGCAATATTGACAAAGCAGTTTTCTGTTTGTTTACAGAATGAGAAATCAACTACTCCAGTGTCAAAGTCAAATACTCCAACTCCACGATCAGATGCTCCAACTCCAGGAAGTAATTCCACCCCAGGGTTGAGGCCGGTCCCTGGTAAACCACCAGGAATTGATCCATTAGGTAGGTAAATGGTTCTCTATAAACAGTTGTCTTTGTATAGATTTCTAATCATCTTGCCTTTGGCATAAATTGCTGTTTTAATGCTGTAGAATCAATTTTACATTTCACATGTTTACAGTTGCAAAAATCATATGACAATTTTTACATGGAAAAGCCCTTACAGGAAACAAACCACAAACATAACATTGTATGCACCTTGATCTACCCCCCCCCCCTTGACCTCACAGATTGAACAATAGCCAAGATGAACGGAAAGCATTTGCAGGTATTTGAAGCTTCCAATCACTGATAGCAGACTTTGGTCATTTACAGGATTGAGGACTCCAATGGCAGTGCCATGCCCTTATCCTGCTCCTTTTGGAATAGTGCCTCATGCTGGCATGAATGGAGACTTAACGAGCCCAGGGGCATATGCAGGTTTACATAATATCTCCCCCCAGATGAGTGCAGCAGCCGCTGCTGCAGCAGCAGCAGCTGCTTACGGCCGATCTCCAGTGGTGAGTGAATTGAGCAGGCTTTTAACCTTGAATTGATGAAGCTATATTTTTGTCAATAAGAAGCCTGCTTATTTGAATGAATTTAAGCCAGGAAAACGGATCAACAGATACTACTGTTGTAATTAAGAAATGTCAGTAATACATAGCAATTGAAACATTTTGAATGAATACTTAAAGCTGGATTTAATTCAGCCCATTGCGGCAGGGACCATAGCTACCAGACCACTTCATCACGGGTGAGGCGCCACTGTGGCAAAACCTCCCCCGAATAGGCAGAAGGGGCTGACGCTGGATTTCTCTCACTGTTGGCATGGTATTAAATAGGCTCATTAATGAGCCAAATTGAAACTCATTATCCCCAAGCCACCACAATTTAGTGGTTGCTGAGGGATTAAATGGGAGCTTCATGGCTTTCCCATGCCTCCCAAAGGTTGTCCAACAAACCCTGTTGGGTTTGCCAGTGGTCTAGCAGGAGGAATCCCTCATTATCAGGCCAAAGGACTGGCATCGGGAAGGGGCTGGGGCACTGAAAGCTATTCTCCTATTCTTGCGTCCAACCCCCTCCCTGCCCTCCCCTTTCCCATGAACCCTGCAGCACCATCTCCATTCACCCTCATTCAACTTTGGCCTGAGATTGCTGACAGCTGCCACCACTCCCATCAGCAGTGATAGCAATGATGAGCTGCTGTCTCTGATTGGCCGACGGCACTTCTACCACTAGAGTCCTGAATTTCATAGAGCGCCTGATGTTGGCAATTTACATATCCATATACCCAATTGGACTTTGTCATGGTTCTCCAACCAGTGGGCGATTAAATCCAGCCCATAGAACTACTTTGTTAAACAAAATAAAGCTGGGGCAGCACGGTGGAAGTGGTTAGCACTGCTGCCTCACCGCATCAGAGATCCTTGTTCAGTCCCAGCCTTGGGACACTGTCTGTGCGGAGTCTGCACTTTCTCCCCATGTCTGCGTGGGTTTCCTATGGGTGCTCTGGTTTCCTCCCATAGTCCAAAGATGTGCAGGTTATGTGGATTGGCCATGATAAATTGCCCCTTAGTGTCCAAAAGGTTAGGTGGAGTTACGAGTACAGGGTGGGGGCTTGACTTATGTAGAGTGCTCTTTGAGTGGGTTGGTGCAGACTCGATGGTCTGAATGGCCTTCTTATACACTGTGGGAATTCTATGACTCTATACTGTTTTTGTTAAAATGTGACAAATATGTTGTGATTTAATTTTGGTAATTTTTAGGTTGGGTTTGATCCCCATCACATACGCGTACCTGGGATTCCACCAAATCTAAGTGGCATTCCTGGTGGAAAACCGTAAGTCCATAATGATCATTCTGCTTGGCAACAATGAAGCATGAGAAAAATAATATAATATTTTGGTTAAAAAGATGTAAATGAAGAGCATAAAGCTACATAAGAATGAATTTTGTGATTTTCCCTGAGAGTTCTGCATGTCACATGTGATATTGATCTGTTAAATGATGTATGTTATCAAATTCAAATGAGAAAAAGCAAAACTGCTGTCCAGGCAGTGTTCAGGCAAAACCGTCACTTGCTTATGATCTTCCAAACTTGAAGGTACTGAAGGTGTTGCCAGCATGGTACCAAAGTCAAAAAATTCTTTGCTTCGAATCATCTTTACTTAGAATTCTATGAAATGGTATCCATGCTACTTGAAGTTATCATTCTGATTGTTCTAAATACTACTGATATTTTTATATGTTGTGCACACTGGGTTGGAAATGTGTTTGTGCAGTTAGTAGATTGCTAAGGGTATGTGGGCCATTTAAATATCTGGCTGGCCGACGTGATCCAAACTGCCCTTCATCAATCCTTCCATCACATTAAAAGCACATGTCAGTTGTATAACAGGTGAAGAAACCCAGACTTTGGGGATACAGCTGCTGGAAAGTACTGACAGAAAGTTGGGCATGAGAACATGCACTACCATGTCTAGGACTCAATACCACAAATTTAATACTGATGAAATTTTGCATCTCCCAGTTGTGGATGCTGTTCAGTAGAGAATGCAACAGTCAGGTGGGTGGTAGCACTGTACGCGTATGCCTTGTGATGAGTTGTACAAGTCTTCGTGTTGCTCATGAGATGCTCTCGGTACCTGGGGCCCATCTACCGATGGTCCAAACTTGCATTTGTCAAATGGGCCACCAGCAATTGACCTCCTTGCGGGACAGATGAGAAAGGTATCAGAAGAGGTAGTTCCAAAATGAATCTTTAATATCTGTACAAAACCAGTACTCCAGGGCGCTATTAATGTTGCACTCAGCCTGGTTCGCCAATGAATAGGTTACGCCAAACCGATCACTGTGGGGCCAATATTTTTCATGCACAGCACCAGATGACTTTGCAAGACATCAGTGGGGTAGAATGGTCCCTGGCAACAATTAACAGGAAGTAGATTTGGCTTTGTTGATCTGCACCTTATTCATGAGACTTCAGCAAGTTGTGTTTTTATAGGGAAGAGGATGCATTCTGTTCGCCAAATAGAAACCCTAAATATGAATGTAACTTTGTCGCGAACTTGACTTTTTAAACTCGTTGACTAATAAAAACAGAACTAAATAAATCTAAAAAATTTCGATTCTAACTTTAATATTTTGAACAAATGTTATAATTTAAATTCAGACCATGCTAATGTGTTACACTATATTAACTTTATTGTAACATTTTTGCAATAAAGCAGAGCAGCAGAAATAATGTCCTGACTGATGTAGTAATTTCCTAATCAGCTCTTTCTTTCTTTGTTAATAGTGCTTATTCATTTCATGTAAGTGCTGATGGACAGATGCAACCTGTGCCTTTTCCTCCTGATGCTCTGATTGGACCTGGAATTCCAAGACATGCTCGACAAATGAACTCTCTGAGCCATGGTGAGGTTGTGTGTGCAGTGACCATCAGCAATCCTACAAGACATGTGTACACTGGTGGGAAGGGATGTGTGAAGGTCTGGGATATTAGTCACCCTGGGAACAAAAGCCCAGTCTCTCAACTGGACTGCCTGGTAAGAGGATTGGCAATAAAATAAGATATCTGGGTGGACAAGGCATTTTGGAATGTGCGTCTCTCTTATGTAGAAATATGTATGTCATTCAGGAGTGGAAAGTTTCTTTCATTGCATGGTGCATGTTGAACTGGGGTATAAAATCCTTAAACATTGTATGTAGTAATAGCATGCAAGTACCATTCAAACTTCTTGTTGTACTGAATTGATTTTGTTTCTATTGTGAAAGATCACCAGGGAAACTGGGGTGGAAAAAAATCCCAATACAGGAATAGAGATTTATATATACTTCCATGTAAAAGTCAACAATAGTGAAAAATAATATTTTTGTTTACATTGATTTGCAAAATTTGAATTAGGTGTGGTCATCACCAGTCATGACAAAATATTTCCTGACAATTACCACAGAATTTTCCAATTGCTCTCTGTGGTATGACTGCAACGTTAATGCCACAATTTACATAGTCCCCTAAACAATAAAAATGCTTGTATTTGGTTATCAATTATTTGCTGCAGACATAAAAAGACCCAAAATGGAATAACCCTCCATCCTCAGACTAACAACTCTTTTTATGTGGATGATCTCCATAATGCACCCAAAGTATTCTGATTCCATGTTGCAAAAATTTCACCAGGCTGCCTTATTGGCCAAGTACTCTCCTGCCAGAAATAGATCTTGCCTCTGTCAGACAGCTGCTACCAATTAAACTAAAATGGGACATTTTTCATCTCTGAGTCCTTTATTATTTAAAATTAAGTTCTCCGAGTAAAGTTAAGTCAATTTGGCAACAGGGATTTTTTTTCTCTAGTACCACCCTTGGTCCAGTCGGCACACCATTGAATCTGAGTTATAAGATTTGTGGGTTCAAGTCCTGCTCCAGAGACCTGAGCACTTAATTCAGTTTGACGTTTCAGTGCAGTACTGTGGGAGTTCTACAGTATCGGAAATGTTTTGGGTGAGACGTTAAACCAAGGTTTCCCACATACGCCCCTTCAGATGGATGGGGGAAAAATAAATCACAGGCGATATTTTCAGGACAAGTACGAAAGTTATCCTGGTGTTCTGCACAACATTTGTACCTCAGCTAACAACAGAACAAATTTGATTTAACTGTTCATTTATTTTATTGATGTTTTTAGACCTTGTTGTGATCAATTTGGCTCTTATGTATTTCCATGTTACAACAATTACTATATTTTGAAGTATTTAATTTTCTGTGAAGTGCTTTAGGAGAATGCTACACAAAAATAAGTTATTTTCTTCTTTTGTCAAATTATCACACCTGACCCAATTATCTCTGCTTCTATTAACGTGGTTAGCTTGCTCAGAGATGGCCTGCCAGTGCCCTCCTGGAGCTGACTACCTGGCTCTCTGGCACTTGCTCAAAGCAGAAGCTAAGCTGATTTGGGTTCAGATCTATGCCCGTCACACTCAGTGGCTCTAAGCATTTCTGCTTCAAAGTTTGGTGTCACAGTATGCCTTTGACAGAAGTTAAAAGCAGGTTGCCGAGAGGGGGG
This sequence comes from Scyliorhinus canicula, assembly GCF_902713615.1. Taxonomy (NCBI): domain Eukaryota; kingdom Metazoa; phylum Chordata; class Chondrichthyes; order Carcharhiniformes; family Scyliorhinidae; genus Scyliorhinus; species Scyliorhinus canicula. The sequence continues at coordinate 88,599,469 of NC_052153.1, read as the reverse complement.
TATGCTTTTATATTCCCCCCTCTTTTAGGATGCTGAGACTGCAAATTCTTGCAGCAATTCTGACAAATTTTCTGTTTTATGATAACCATAGTTTTAATTTCAGTACTTGTTACTGTTCATTTTAGCAACAGTAATCATAGTTATAACATATCAACAGTTAAGGCTATGCTAAGTCAGCCATTTGAAATGTTCTCAATTGTTGGTGTATCATAATATATTTAACAGGTAAACAAAAAATAAGAGCACTCTTTTCCACTCCAAATACTCCGGGCGAGATTCTCCCAAACCGGAGGAAATCGTAAGGCTGGCGTCAAACCCGGGCGGGTTTGACGCCAGCCCCCCCTTCCCGACCGGGAACCGATTCTGGTCCCCGGTCGGGGCTAGCAGCCCGACGCCGTAAACTCCGGCATCGCGGGCTTAACGAATTTCGTTAAGCCCGCTTGCCCGAGTTAGCGCCGGCTGACACGTCATATGACGCCAGCCGCGCATGCGCAGATTGGAAGACTCCAACCCGCGCATGCGCGGATGACGTCATCGCGTATTTGCGCGAAACCCGCGCATGCGCGGGCCGGGATGCCCCTCAGCCACCCCGCGAATGGATACTGCGGGGCGGCGGAACGACAAATAGTGCGCGGGCATCGGGCCCGCTGCCCACGATCGGTGCCCACCGATCGCGGGCCCATGGCACCCTTGGCACGGCCGTGGTACTGCCGTGCCAATCGGTGCCATGGTTATAAAATGCGAGTGTTTACGGCCGTTTTTATGAACGGCCAGACCAGGTGTGTTTGCCGTTCGTAAAAACAGCCGTAAAGGGCTGGGAACTCGGCCCATCTATCAGCTGTGAATCGCTGCCGGCCGTAAAAAAACGGCGTGGGGGGGGGGGGGTGGGGGAGAATAGCGGGAGGGCGTCGGAACAGCGTGGCCGTAAAATTTTACGAGCCACGCTATTCTCCGCACCATCGGGAGTGTGGAGAATCTCGCCCTCCATTTTTGCACAATTCATGTTTTCAAAGATTTGCATGCTCCCGCCAATTGGTTTGAAGGTGGGAATAGCTTGCCCGCCAGCCTCCCTCTCCACCAATGCAGTTTTACCAGTGGTAGCAGTGGCGTCAGCAGCCAATCCAGCATGGGCCAATTGATGCCCATAAGTGGCACCCGCATGAAGACCTCATCATGTTGCCACCAGGAATTAAAACTGATGACTGTAGAGCATACTGTAAGTGTCCATCGCAGCAGGTTTCTCTGTGTGGACTGGTAGATAGGTTATCCCTGCTTAATGAGAGCCAAGATGTTATAACCCCCCCCGCCCCGCCCGCCCGCCCAGCCGCTTGATGGCTTCCATTCCCTCTCCCTCTCAAACCCCAGACCCCCCCCCCCCCCCCCCCCCCCCCCGTCTCCACATCCTTCATTGGGATCTGCCAGCTTGGTTCCCAGTAAGACCCCTTTCAATTATCGAAATCCTGATCCATTACTGCATGTCTCTGTCACAAAGTTTGGAGAGCTGCCAGACTTGATTGGCCGGGAGGTCTCTGAGGTGAGACTTCCTGTCCCTGAGAAATCCTGTCTCCAGTCTTTTAATGGTTAATTGGCACAATGTTCCTTGAAATTTTGATCAGGGACATGTGGAATCCATCATCTTGTATAATTCAGCCCACACCTTCAGTAGCAAGAAACCATTAGGGGACAAAGTGGAAGAAGTTCAGCTGCAATGTTAATTCCCCCACTATGACAATTTGCTGCTGGTGTGTTTATCAGCTAAAAAAAAACAAGTTTAATATTAAACAGATAATTGGGAACAGGTTGAAGATTAACTGTAATCTTGGAATTTGGCTGTTCACTTTGAATGATTGATGCATTTCCTCAAGTTGCTGCACATAGATTATAGGTTATGTATGCTAGTCTTGGGTTTTAGCTGCTGAATACATATTTGGTTGCCTTAGTTCTCATTAATATTACTGTGTCTATGTTTATCCATTAGCTGTTTAAGTGAAGCTATCATGAAGAATGCTCTGTTTTTCAAAATTTATGAAAGAGTAGAAAAATCAAATAAACATTCATAATATGAAACTCCTAACTTCAGGTGATAATTCTGATGACACGTTTGATTGCACTGGGTGTGTAATTTAGTTTCAAAATTGTTAAATAACAATATCCCAACGTATTTTACTTTATCTGTAAATATCTTAAGTAGAAATAGTTAAAATAGATTAAATCACTTACTTATTCTGGAGACCATATTTTATTTGCCTTTTTCATGTAAGCAATTGCTTAATGGCTTCTATCTCAATAGAACAGAGACAATTACATCCGGTCATGCAAGTTGCTTCCTGATGGTCGCACCCTGATTGTTGGTGGGGAAGCCAGCACGTTATCTATTTGGGACCTGGCAGCTCCAACTCCACGTATAAAGGCAGAGTTGACATCCTCTGCTCCTGCCTGCTATGCTTTGGCTATCAGCCCTGACTCCAAGGTCTGTTTCTCCTGCTGTAGTGATGGTAATATCGCTGTCTGGGATCTGCACAATCAGACTTTAGTCAGGTAAGAATTGGTTAAATTCCAGAAAATTTGAATGCTGATTCTTGTAATTTGTGTTGTGCATGTTTCAAAAGTCAAAGAGGCAGGAGGTTAATTGTTTAAAAAGAATAAAATTAAAAACTCTCAAGGTGCATATGCAATTTTAACTTTTTTTAAGCTCAAGGTTTAAGTATAGCATGGTTCAGATGTTAATAGTCTGACCATTTTGAGTCTGTAGGTCATGGATTCAAGTTCCATTACAGAGTACGTGGCCCAAAGTATTCACCTAGTCGGCTTGACTCGGGAGACCTTTAAAATTGGCAGGAGGATCCTGATTCCAGGATCCCCTAGATGTGCTATTTTGGGAGTGCCTTTAAAGGGTGTAGGCTGCTTCCTGTCAGAAGACCACAATGGGCACTCCCGACCTGGCTGGCTCCATTGCAGAGATAGATATCTTATACTCCTTTGCAATTTTCATGGCATCAGGCCAGGGTTTTATTCATGGTCCCTTAGCGGAGCCATAAATCCTAGTTTACATAAGGGGACTTTTCAAAAGGTAAATTGAAAATGACCCTTCTTATACCCTGTCCTACCTAAATTATGCTGGTCACCCAACCCCATGACTACCTCCATGCTTCCTATACCAAGCTCTGCCTTTCCACCCATACCCCAAGCCAAGCCCTACCCTTCCACCGAACCCCATGTTCCCTCATGCTAAGCTCTGTCCTGCCACCCATTCCCCATGGGCCTGCATGCCACTATGCCAAACTCTGCCCTTCTACCCATCCCTAAACCCCCTCCCTCCATGCCCATTTACCCATTGTAGAATCAATTAAGCCTATCGTATAAAGTGTGTGCACAAAAATGCTTGAAAGTAAGTTATTCTATGGTGGTTCGGTGGCGTTCTGGTTAGCACTGCTGCTTATGGCACTGAGGACCTGGGTTCGATCCCGGCCCTGGGTCATTGTCTGTGTGGAGTTTACACATTCTCCCAGTATCTGCGTGGATTTCACCCCTATAACTCAAAGGTATGCAGATTAGGCGGATTGACCGCACTAAATTGGCCCATAATTGGAAAATTTATTTTTAAGAAGGAAGAAGAAAATAAGTTATTCATTAAAATCTTTTCCCCATTTTTGAAAAAAGTCTGAAGTACAATGCAATAATATAAGTGTCAATCATCCAGGCCCTTTGAAGTTTCAAAAAACAAAACCCTTGAAACCATTTAACTTATATAAAAAGAAATGATGAAATTAACAGCAGAGTTCAAAGAGCCTGACCTGTTAAATCAGACATTATTTCCCCTGGGGAACTGGTGTTCCATTATTCAAATCACTGCCTGGGCTCTTTAGCACTATACCCTGTAGGTCACTATGCCCTGCAGTTACCATGCACTTGAACTTCTTTGCTTCTGGCTTCTTGAAAGGATCAGCTGCTGGAGACCCTGTTACCATAGAGCCAAACCTCCATGGTGTATTACTGGTGCTGTTTAGGGACGAGGAGAGTGGACATTCAGTACCTGAGAAATGAATGATCAGAATAGCCTCCCCTGGCTACAAGGGGAAAGAAGAGGAAGGAATAAGTTTACCAAGTTCATTGGGCAGCTAGTTGCTCAGAAGGAAAACTGCTGGCAATGCATTATGAATGCTCTGCAGGAAGGCAAGGGCACCAGACATCAGAAAGTCATGAGAATTGAAAGAGGGGCAGGAAGGCACAGAAGCCAAATCCTCAATACAGGATCCACTGCAGAAGACGGAAGTACCTGGAGGTGACTGAGTCCCAGTGCCGCAGGAAACTATGACTCTTAAGGAAAATGGTCACTAAGGGCGGCAAGGTGGGACAGTAATTTGCATACAGCTCCAGGGTCCCGGGTTCAATTCTAGCCTCTGATGACTGTGTGGAGTTTGCACTTTCTCCCAGTGTCTGCGTGGGTTTCCTCCCAATGCTCTGGTTTCCTCCCACAGTCCAAAGATGTGCAAGTTAGGGGGATTGGCTATGCTGAATTGCCCCATAGTGTCCAAAAGGTTAGGTGGGATTACAGGGTTACGGGGAAAGGGTACTCTTTCCAAGGGTTGGTGCAGACTTGAATGGCCTCCTTCTGCTCTGCAGCGTTTCTATGATTCTGTCTTTGCACTTGTCGCTGACGACCTTTCAGCACTATACCCTGTAGGTCACTATGCCCTACAGTTACCGTGCACTTCAACTTCTTTGCTTCTGGCTTCTTGAAAGGATCAGCTGGAGACCCTGTTACCATCATGTAAAAGGCTCTAAACCACTGCATCTTGCTGATCACAGATGATCTCTTTGCCAAAGCTGTACAGCGCATTCATTTAGTGGGAGGCACAGCCTTGCAGGGGCAGGGGGTGTCAATGTATCAGAAATTGCATATATTTTTTAGTTTATTGACAACTCCAGAATATGAAAGAATCAGCACGTGCTAAAAATGTCACGAAAATCAGTAATTTGCGAAAAGCATTTAAAGACATTAAAAATACAAAATCACCAGCTCTCAAGCCAGCACACACCTACCACCAACCCGCTCCCACCCCCCCATAGGCCCCAATGGTAGCCCCACATCGGTGGAAAGACGCCCAAATGAATAGCACAGACCAGGTGAATGGGACACACCAGTGCAGAGCACCTGTGAGTGAGAGAGAAAACACCCACTTCCCTCCCAAGAGAGGGCACAGATCAAACCAAACAGTTCCTTTAACCAAACCACCAGCTGCAAAGCCAGCATATGGACACCTCCCACCCCTCGCCAACAGTAGCTCCACATCGGTGGAAAGGTGCCAAACGAGCAGCACATCCACCAAAAAAGGACATACCAATATGGGGATTGGCGGGAGAGAGAGAGAGAGAACTCTCTTTACAAGACAAACAAAGACAAAATACAGAGCAACCACAAGAAACCCAACAACCAATTATGTACAAGGCAAAGCCATCAACACTCAAGCCAGCGCACGTCCCCCTCCCACCCTCCCTCGGCTCCAGCAATAGCCTCACGTCAGTGGAGAGGTGCCTGCAAGCAGCACAGTCCACCAGAAAAGGATAGGCAGCACGCGTTGAGGAGATACAGAAATAGGGAACACTAGCACCGGGAGGGATCCCTCAACCCCTAGTGCAAACAGAAGGGCTGCAACTAGCGAGCACCCAGCCGCTTGGCACAAGAAAACATACACATCAAAAATACTATAATAACCATACAATCTCCCAACAATAAAACAAAAGCAACATTAGTACAAGCAGTACACATAGTCAATTGGGCCACCACCCTGCTGCTCTCTCAGTTCTGGCATCTGGTCTTAAAACACCATCCAGTCCAAAACTGCAAAAGCAAGTCTGTTCTCCTCCACTTTCAGCCCAGCAGCAGGCCAACCAAAATTCGCCCTGTGCTCCACCCCCAGCCAGTAAGCAGAAAGGCAGCCAGTGACAAGTATGAATGCCAGGCGGGCAACTGCAGGCATATAAACTCTCTCGTCTCTCACCCTTGCAACCAACTGGCAGCAGCAACAGGCTTCTCTTCCCCTCCATCCAACCCATCGTAGCACTGTTCTCGCTTGACATAGTCCAGGTTTCAACGTCCGGAAAAAGCAGCCAGGATACAGAATAACGCACCAGGTCCAGAAGTAGGGTTCCAGCCAAAAGCATTGGGAGCTCAGAGGAAACACAGCCTCCAGCAGCAGCAAGTGCAGGCTTTGGCAATGACACAGTTAAGCTAATTACATTGTTAAAGACAGGTGATGATCATTGGCGCTAAAAGAGTATAAATGGACACAGTATTGTTCCTCCACTATGTGCTATTAATAGGGGGCATTGAATTTTGCCTGAATCTCTAAATTTGCCCAGATGCAAGGCATCATAATTAAACCCATGTGGCCAACTAGGCACCCAATGACTGGCCAGTGAAATTTAATGTAAGGAAGGGCTTCCATTCCCTCATTATCCAACTGGTCTCTGACCACAAATATTTCCTCCATGGCCTGGATTTTACAGGGCTCCATGTCACACAATTCCCAGTTAAAACATCAATGGGGGGTCTGTCCACAATCTCAATGGCTGCCCTGCAGCAATTTAACATTGGGAGCAGCATTAAGTGCTTTAAGGTGAGACGTCATTTTCGGAGAATGAAGTCCTGCCTTAGAGATCTGCTGATCGATCAGATGGCTGGTAGCTCTCTCGTCCCAGCAGCGGCAACTGAAATTACAGGTCGAGCCACCATGCCAAGGATCCCAGGTGAGTTTGGCATTAGAAATCTCAGTGAAGTGGGAGAGAGGACGAGTTCAAGAAACTGAGAGAAGGGTTAATGGGAAGAATCCCTTGGTGGGGTTTGCTTCAATAGGGGCCAGGGCACCCACAAAGGACCCCCGATCCCCAAACAACCCTTGCCTGACACCAGCCTCTGCAATTAAGTCTGCTGGGCTTAACCTGGCCCTGCTCTTCCCGCAGGTAAAATATCAGCGGGGGAGGAATGTGGCCCTTAAGTGACCATTTAATGACCTCCATAGGTGCAAGAGTGGGTGGGCTGCCTAACGCCATCCCTGCACCCTGTATAATTTCAGACAGGCTGAGGTAGGCAAGTAGGCAGCAAGAAGATTACCTGGTGGATTTTACCTTCCTTGCCCCACCCAATCCTGCTTTCAAACCCTCTGGCCAGGAAGCATAAAAGTTTGCCCCATGTGTATGCTCACTTTCCTGGCAGATGCCATGAATCCTTCATCCTCTGCCAGTCCAGGCTGCCTCTGATCTTCACTCTGACCCCAACATGCATCGATAGATCCTAGGGGACAAGGGGTATGCCTTGAGGAGAGAACTACTCACCCTTCAGCAGGGATCCATGCAGAGGCACAGTGCCGATATGGCCAATGCCACCTGCTCACTAGGACAACTATTGGATTTCTGGTAGATGCAGTTCTGGTGCTGGACCAGTCGGGTGCTTTCCTCCAATACCCTCCTTGAAAGGACTCCGTTATTGTGGTGGACTGCTGATGCTCCATAGCATGGTCCTTCAGAGAGGTATGAACCTTGAGGACGATGAGGCCCTGGAAGAATACAGCTCAATGGGGAAGGAGCAGGTGGTGAGAGTGGAGACAGAAGAAAATGACACTGAACAGCGAGGTTCCCCGGCTGCTTGATGACATGATCTCCTCCTGCCGTCCTCTGGGACGAGGACCTCCTTTTCTCTGTCACTACCTCCAGAATTAGAATGAAATGCAGGGTTGGCACGACCCTGCTGCCAGGCCTCTGTTTCCCCTATAGCATCTTTCATCCTTCTATGCAGTGGAAGGCTTTGACACAAACCTCTACAGGATAACCAGCAGCCTTAGTAATAGATTAAATGAGTTTCTAAGAGTTCCACATTTCATAGAACCTGCATCTGTTCCCACCCCACTGGCAATAGGTGGACAGGAAACCCACCTTCACCCAAATTTACTGATCCCTGCCCAAAAGTCCAAACCTTAATCAGTTTCCCACTGGATGTGAGTTTCTAACGATGGGCGAAATTCTCTAGCCTCCCAGCGGCATGCTTCATAGCGGCGTGAGATGGCTGCCATTGGCCGGAGACGGGATCATCCGATCTGCCGCTATCCCCATTAAATCCATTGCACACCGGACAGAAACCAGTGACAGGGTGTGCTGACGTTTGGACCAGAAGATCCCGCTGGTGCGAACAGTCGTGAGATCTCACTCCTTGTTTCCCACCTTTGTGATGAAAGTTCAGCACAGTGTTCCAATGTAGCATTCTTCAACTTTTGAATAATGTTTCTCGTTGATCTTTTAAAGAGTGACTATTTCTTCTGATATATAAATTGACATGTGTATAGTGCAAAAAGTTGGTGAATATGGTTAGTGATGTAATAAGCACAGCAAAATTAACTAATGAGGAAATTTGCTCAAATCTGTTGTTTTCTTGATGTGAATAGGCAATTCCAGGGTCACACGGATGGAGCCAGCTGTATTGACATTTCAAATGATGGCACAAAACTTTGGACGGGAGGTTTAGACAACACCGTAAGATCTTGGGATCTCCGAGAAGGAAGGCAACTACAGCAGCATGACTTCACATCCCAGGTGTGTATGTAGAGAATGGAAGAATTTGGGGGGAAAAAATTGTAAAGTAAAATAAGAGCTTCAGATAGCAAAACAAACAATGCAAACTTGAAGTGGTTTCTGAATATCAAATAGACAGATACTATTGCAGCAAAATAAGATTGAAGCATCCCAAAGATGTGCTGATCGATTCTTCATGAATCTATATGGGAAATACACCAATGTTTCATTCTTGATCAAAGATTTGGAATGGGAATCACTGCAGCATAGGAAAGAGAAAAATAGACTGACCATAGAATCCACAGAATCCCTAAAGTGCAGAAGCAGGCCATTTAGCCCATCGAGTCTGCACCAATCCTCTGAAACAGCACCCTACCTCTGCCAAATCCCCCATCTTTTCACCATAACCCCATCTAATCTGCTCATCATTGAACACTGGGGCAATTTTAGCATGGCCAATCCACCTATAAAATATGGAATGAACAGGTGAAAATTGACAGAAACAAACTGGTCCTCTCCAGTAATGGCAAAACAACATGTTGACACCACACGAACCACCAAGACAATTTGTTTCCAAGACAGTGTATCCACAATCTTTCTTCCCAAGGACATCCCCACAATGGAACAAGTTGCCAAAGTAAATAGTCACGCCCCATGAAATCTTCAAGGCTCACCATTATCAGGAATACCATCTTGCCAGGTCATGCCTAGTTTAGCTAGCACTACCCGCATACATGTTGGTGGAAAATGATGTGATGCTGACACAACTGAAGCAGCAGCTTAATGGTTGAACAAGCTATTGGAAATGCTTCATAAATATTGGTTAAGATTCAGAGATGTGCTCTGTATTATTTTATTTAGTTCATTGGCATCAAGGTGTTGTAGTTACTCTTGGCATAAGCAAATCCATTATTATACCAGTGGAAGCCATCCAAGATGTTGCCAAACCGCTATCCATCAGCAATGACGATGTGATGCTGCAGGTTGTTGATAGCTTCGCATATCTAGGCTCAACAGTCACCAGCAATCTATCACTTGATGCTATCATTAACACACACATTGCAAAAGCTACAGCTGTAATATCCCAACTGAGTAGGAGAGTGTTGAACAACAACAACCTGACTGGGAACACCAAACTGCGAGTCTACCAAGTCTGCGAATCTACCAAGTCCGCATACTCCGTGCAGTGGTGAGACTTGGGCAACATATGCTCAGCTGAGAAAAGGCTGAATAGTTTTCATCCTCGCTGTCTCAGTGGTGTACCCTTGGAATCACTTGGCAGGACAAGGTCACAAGCCTGAGGTCCTGGAGGGTGTTAATTTCATCAGCATGTACTCAATGCTTAGCTAACAACATCTGTGCTTGCTCAACCATGTTCTTTGGATGGATGACAGACGTATACACAAAGACCTTCTGTACAGTGAATTGGCAATTGGGTCATGACCTCCTGGGCATCCATACCTCTGCTACAAGGACACCTACAAGCAAAATACAAAGATGGCAGACATCAAAACTGACAACTGGGAGGCAAATGCTGATGACATCTGGTGACCCCTGGAGGCTGACTGGAGGGGCTTTGGAAGAGGTGAGCAGGGGAACCAAAAAGCACAGCTGGCTGAGAAGAGAGCCCAGGAGAAACAGAGGTCGGCGATCTTGAACCTTCTTAGTCCACCGTCTTTCTCTACAGGAACTTGGTCTAGGGCTACTATGTTTGAGTGGGGTTCCGGAGCCTCAGCAATGCTGAACAAGTTGACCACCATGCACAACGCTGAACAAGTTGACCACCATGCACAAGCCTCATGAGACTGAAAGCTGCCTTTGCAAGCTGTTGTTTCTAACACCTACTGATATGCTTCATGATAGTGTTCTGAAGTAATTCAATTACAATTTTAAATGCCTGTTTTTTAGGATTTTCTATTTATAACAATGGAATGCTTTATCTAAAAGCAAAAGGCAAACCTTGTTACATTTTGGACGACTACATAACTCCACTGATGGGTTATGAGTTCAGAATATCTTTTTTGCAAAATTGATCATGTACTGTTCTCAGACAAGTACAGAGCTTTTAATTGGTCCCTTGTTTACAAAATCAATATTTTGTTATTTTTTTTCTACTAGATATTTTCATTGGGATATTGTCCCACTGGAGAGTGGCTTGCGGTTGGAATGGAAAACAGCAATGTAGAGGTTCTGCACGTGACAAAACCAGACAAATACCAATTGCACCTCCATGAGAGCTGTGTGCTGTCCCTGAAGTTTGCTCATTGTGGTAATTTCTTGTTTTTAATACCGCTTATTATGTTATTATTTGTGTTGATAATATTGCATTTCAAACTATTCTTAAAATTGTAAAAAACCTGAGGATTATTTTAAATATCTGCAGGACTTCTCCCCTCATCTTTTTGCACAAAGATGGGGAGGGGACAAGAATTGTTAGTTTATATTTGAACTCTGTCAGCAGTGGCTAGGACAGGAGACAATCCATTCTGACCTCTGTTAACATGGTGTGAGGGTGATTTTAACTCCCAGGTTTCATCTGCCCCCCCCCCCCCCCCCAACCTCCCTCCCAGCTATGATTGGCAGTAGTACGATGAGGGAAATGTCCCTGGCACTCGGTTATGTTGATTCTGACCCTGAATCCTCTTCTCTCCAGTTGGACCTAGGGGAAAGTCACAATCAATTCACTACTCAAGTCCATAGTTAAAATAGCTAATGGACTCTGATAACTCTGATCTGCACATTTGATGGAGCATCCCGCTGGTTTCCAGCAGGTGCCCTTCTTGCCTACTCAGATGAATAGATCAATCCTGTGTGATCAATGTGGGATTCAGCACATGATCCCATAGGAGATGTTAAATGCCTCCCCAATTTTCACCGAGTGGGCAAGGTTCTAATTGCCCTTATCAAAAATTGTTCCTTCCTGGGAAGAGAGGTTCTCTATTTGATTCTTTGCGAATAGTCAAAAGGAAACAATGTCAAAAACGGAACCTACTATGATTGCTTGTATCAGCTCACTGCTAAAGGGAAATTAAGTTATTTTTCCCACCCCACATGCCTTGGATTCTAGAGCTGATATTTACAATACAGAATATTGTGGACATTCAGTTGGCGGCACTTTTTTTTGTCTTCACAAAAATATTTAAGATGACTATAGGATCACATCTGGTGAGGAAAGGGACAGAAATGATTCAGTACAGTATTTTTAATGTGCCTGGCCCCAGGCAATGGTTTAACTGTCCTGAAATTTTGAGGCCAGCCTCCAAATGCCAGGTTCTAAACACATTCTGAACTATTGGCATTGGTATTACAGTTCTAACATCCTCAAGCCAACAGTTTTACTTTTCAGAATTAAGGAGTCCTCTCAATCATCAATAATCTAGGAATGCAATTCATAATGTCTCTGTGTGTGAATAAATAGAGCAATTTTAACAGACTGGTTGCATACTAATTATGTGTACAATCCCCCAACTACTTTCTCCCCCTCCCAACCTCATAAAAGTGCTAATTGGTAATGAAAGCCCTCTGGTACCTCTTTATTACTTCCTTTTTATTTTCTTTGATGTTTTCTGGGTTTTCTTTTTCTTCATTTTAGACTACTCACTTTAAAGTGAGTATGGCCAAAGGAAAATTGCTCTTATGCACCAGGTTTGGCCTATCAGCGAAAAGGGTCAACCTTCATAATAATTTGGGTTCAAACCAAAATTATTTAGGAGTAAATTTACAAAAGATAGAGGACTTAAATGCTAATGATTCAATTGTACACTTATTACTATGGTTCAATTAAGTGGTACTATTTAAGTTTTCAAAATTCAGAAATAATTTCTTACAAATTCAGTTAAGTACAATTATCTACTGGCAAATAGTGGGATGTCGGTTAGCTCAGTTGGCTGGACGCTAGTTTGTTGATGTGGAGCGACGCCAATAGCACAGGTTCAATTCACTTCTCAACCTTCCCCCTCGCTTGAGGTGTGGTGACTCTCTCAGGCTAAATCACCACCAGTCAGCTCTCTCTCAAAAAGGGGAGAACAGTCTATGGTCCTCGAGGACTATGGCGACTTTTATTATTTTCACTGACAATAGTGAGCCACACAGGAATGTAAAAGCGGAAAGTCCAGAGCTTAATTGATAAAGAAGTAGACGCATAAGGAAATTATAGGGGTTTTTTGACAAATTTGAATCTAGAGATGCAAGTTATCACAGAAAATGGTGTCTGGTCAAGATATTACTTTAAAAAAAAATGTTTAGTGATTATAACCCAAAAAAATGTTTCTCAAAATTGTGAACTCTTGTGTTCTTAACTAATTTCTAGGTAAGTGGTTTGTAAGCACTGGGAAGGATAATCTGCTGAATGCCTGGAGGACACCTTATGGAGCAAGCATATTTCAGGTAAGGATGGATCATTTATAATTATTGTAGAAAGTAGTGTAGTTCAACGATCCCTTCTCGTCATCTGTTTGTTTGTGCTAATCTGTTTCACTGAGGATGCTACTTTACTCTCCCTATCAAAGTGAATTTAAGCATTTGATGAAGGATTGGTTACAGATCAGTATATGTACTAAGCTTAGGCTGTCTCAGTGCATCAGTTCATTGTCCTTTCTTGAATCTGGACTGCAAATAAGCCAAAAACAAGGATTAAGAAATGAGTTCAGGGACTCTTAATCCATTCCCCATTGAGGCTTAGTTCATAGCACAACAGATGTTCTGATGAAGCTTTACAGTGCATTGGTCAAACTATATTGCCGACTACCATACCATGCCATAGAAAAGACGATTTATGTATTTGAAAGGTTACAGTGAAGAACAACGAGTATCATCCCAAGTATAATGGAAAGATGTGAGCACCTTCTATTTTAGACTCTGATTAATATCTCGCACCCCTAAGGAAGCCAGCACAATTTTTTGTTTGTTTAAATTAACAAGCAAGAAAATTGGATAGGTTCCTTTATGAACATGCATTCCCTGGTATGGCTTCCAAGCAGTCCAATTCAGTATACTCAAACTGCTCAATTAGCTTGCAATTTTTATTGTGGATCTGGTCTGTTAGATTCAGAACTGAAATTTCCACTGGGGTATGTTAAATAAGTGCAACTATTAGTTGATGCTGTGGAAAGTTTTGCAGAAGCAGTGTTTGTACAATAGCCGAAGCAAATGGTGCTGTGAAGTCCATGGTGCCAATACTGCAGGCTAGAAATCAGCAACAAACAATTTTGATGAAAGTTAGGATTATTGACTTCATTTCTAATTGGACACCTACATCACTGGTTCTATGGGTGGGCTGAACACACAACCCACTTACAGCCATGATACAAGGCTTATATTGCCATGAAGCTGCTACTGTCTGAAGAAATAATGGAAGAGAAAGAAACATAAACCAATTGGGTGGGGCCAATAGCATTGCCTTGTTCACCTCACAGAACTGCCATTGAGATTGAGGTGTAACCATCAATGGAACATTAAGTTAAATGTGATACTGCTAAACTCTGTGTGATGATGAAAATTTTAATTTTCTAATCTCTAAGAAAATACTGATTGGTTCTAAGTGCTCCCTAATAATACAAACAAACTTATTTTCTTTCCCTTTCATTGATTTGGTGCTTTTGTTTTTCAAATCTTCACAGTCCAAGGAGTCTTCTTCGGTGCTGAGCTGCGACATCTCAGTGGATGATAAATACATTGTTACTGGCTCTGGGGACAAGAAGGCTACAGTCTATGAAGTTATTTATTAGGAATGGAGCCTGAACACAAAGATACCTTTCACTATAGCACTTTTGTTAGATTTGATCTTTATGGCTGACTTTGCAAAACAAAGACTTCAACATCCTTGTCATCATTTCTCAGCTCTTTGCTGTGTTTGATCATAATTTCTGGACACGACCATCTAATATACAATACCCACTGAATGGATGGGACAAGCTTCTTTTGCCATTAATTGAACGAAGGACCAGAAGGTTTCAACTATTTATTTTATTTTTCAAGACGTTTTATAATTAATTTCACCAAAACCCGCTCCAGCCTTGGTGATAAAGGTTAGTTACACTCTTTGGAAAAGGGCTGGAGGGTGGTACTTCATTTCAGTATTGATTAGTATTGTGTTTTATTATTTCTCCACTATATTACAAAATTGGTGAGATGTTCTTAATAGGACTATCAAGTTAAAGAGTAATATTCTTGAAATTTGCCAAAAGTAAAGCTTGCTGATATTATGAAGCTCAGGCAACAGAGATCTTAAGATTTGATAGGTCCGAGAGTGAAATTTATTAGTATTGTTTTATCAAAAAGCCACAGGCTTGAAAATAACAAAAATTATCACTTCACTATATATTCCAGGCATTGTGAAAAATAGGGTAGAAATTCCAGGAGGTGTGAAACATGCTGATTGGCTCAGGTGTTTTACATATTGTAAAAATAATTAATTAGAAATTATTAAGCACCTCAAATGATTTGAAATTCCCTGAAAAGTAAGTACCACAAAAGTGACCAATCAAGTTCCTGTGTTTTGTGTAACAAAAACTCTTGAGCAGCTAAATTGGCTCCCCAACTCACCACATCATATATCCCAAAAAATAATTTTTAATGGAACATGCAAAATTAATTCTGAACATATTTACTCAGTTTATCCATTCCATATCTTTTTCTCACATGGGTATCCCCTCCTTCCGGGTGCTTGTTTACCTTCTGTTCATTGTCCAAAGTTTGGATCCATCAGTTAGTCCTTTGGATTGATAGGCTTTGGGTCTCTGCACATGCCTTACCGCCCTTTACCGCCCATTCTTTAACTTTCAAACGGTTAAAATACACCCTCAACTTGCTGTCAATCAGCAAGTCTAATACTGCTTTCCAGGCCCTGGTTCTGCCTTCTCAGTCCTACCCCAGATTCTTTGCACTCTCCGCTCACTTCTTAAGTGCTCTTGAAATGTTCCCTATTTTGCCTTCCCTCTCCTAAACCAATGAATGGTTGTCTCTCAATCTATTGAAGCCCTCTTCTACCCTGAAAATTAGTTGTGGTCTAACTGCAATCCTCACTTAATTTCTGACCTCATTGGTCCCAGTTTCACTTCTCAACTTCATTGTTTCTCACTTCCTGACTTTGCCTGTCACATTCACTCCTGTGAGCATTGTTATGGGAGGTCAACTAGTGACTTGTGAAAAGTAGTTTGTTTTTGCTAACTTAAAAATCTAACATTATTATCAAGTTGAGGATGGGTAGGGGACAAAGGGGGTAAATAAATCAACTGTAACTCATTGTCTAAGATGTTTTATCTATTGTGGTAGTTGGAGGCTTTGTGTGTGGGTTTGTGACTGATGTTCATGATCAGCCTTTAAGTAGATTTGAATGTCAACAGGATTTACATCCAGTGCACCAATACTAATATAGCACGTCATCTGTACATGCACAATAATGGAAGAATAAAGTGAGTTACAATCAAGGGGCTGTCATGAACTGTCCAGATATTACTGTATGAACCCTGAGATTAATGTACTATTTCAAACAGGATTTATGGCTGCTTCTAAATTAGTGTCTCCTCACTATAACACTTGGATATAGGGTGGCATGGTGGCTAGCACTGCTGCTTCAAAGCTCCAGGGTTCTGAGTTCAATTCCAAACTCGTTTGACTGTGTGGAGTTTGCACTTGCTCCCCGTGTCTGCATGGGTTTCCTCTGAGTGCTCCGGTTTCCTCCCACAATCCAAAAATGTGCAGATTAGGAGGATTGGTCATGATAAATTGCCCCTTAAAGTCCCAAAGGGTAGGTAGGGTTACTGGGTTATGGGGATAGGGTGGAGGCGTGGGCTTAATTAGGGTGCTCTTTCCAAGGGCCGAATGGCCTCCTTTGGCACTGTAAATTCTATGATTCTTTATCATTACCTCTGTGGTCTGTGTATTGGTTATTGCTCATTCACTAATGTGCCTCTCACTGTTGCATTTCTTATATGGCCTCCAAAAATTGATCTTTGGCCCAGATTGTTGTCAGTGTTCTGGTTATTCCTGTTTCTCTTCATTTAAGTATTGCACCCAGAAAATCAAAAGGACACCAACAGACTTCCCATCTCTGTTATTTTAAACATTGTCATTGTTCTTTGTTACCCACATGAACCTTATGTCCTTTGAAGAAAGTTTTTTTTTCCCAGTATAATTCTTCCAGGTAACTTCTTAGGTTTAGGTGACATTTCCTGACCCCTTTTATGACAACTTCCATTTTAAAATTCTGCATGAGTTGCTGTAAACATTTTCATCTGCCAGTCTTTGCATGGGAAAGAAATGCCGACTGCAGTAGTGTAGTAACAAAATTTACTCGAGCATGGAAGCAAAATGCCAAATGGAAGAAATATCTGAATTCCAGGTCAAAGGCACATAGGTGAATCTCACAGAAGTAATCCTTTATGAGGTTGCATCATTATATTCAGCTTCCAGTTCCTCATCAAGATAGATGGCTGTTACTGACTCATGACGATCATATTCCCATACAAAGGAAGCACAATGAAAGCGCCTCCTCCAGCAGCCATTTAAGAGATGGAAATCCTTTTCCGAGAATGGCTGCTGGAGGTGGCGCTTTCATTTTAGAAGATGGCTCTTCTAAAAGGCAGGTTATCCTACATAAATAGGAGCCGTACCGAAGAGGATTGCTGCAATTTAACTAATGATAGAATACACACCAAGAGCGGAATTTTCTGATATTTTTTCAAAGTGTCAGTCCCGGAGATAAAACTGGGGATAATCCCGTAGGAGGGAATAGTTGCTGCACGTTCAGCCTCTTCAACAAAGTTTTTTTCCCCCACATGTGTACTTGCCTCTGATTTACTCCCAGTAAAATAATATCTCTGCAATCAGTGGTGTGGTCCTTTTAAACACCTCCCCAGTACTCGTTCCAAGTCCAGTCGTCAGGAAGACCGCACCACGCTTCATGAAGGGAGCCCTCACCAAATGTCTAGATGGTGTCAAGTGGACGCGTGACATCTTCTGCCCGCAATCGGACAGATTCCGGCAAGCAGGGTCACCAACTCCGCCTGGAAAACTGTGGCCACAATAGTGAGTGCCAGCTCTCTCCATAAGTGCCAGAAGATCAAGGGGCTCGTTTAGCTCAGTGGGCTGAGACAGCTGGCTTGTAATGCAGAACAAGACCAGCAGCGCGGGTTCAATTCCCGTTCCAGCCTCCCCGAACAGGCGCCGGAATGTGCCAACTTTGGGGCTTTTCACAGTAACTTAATTGAAGCCTACTTGTGACAATAAACGATTATTATTAAAAGAAGATGAATGACATTTTTCGTGAAGCCAGACTGTCTACCTCCTCATGTCTCCTGCTGCACCCCTTAACAGACCAATCACATCTCCACAGTGATCTTTCTCCCAGCCACTTTGTGGTATCCCCACCCCACACACACCCCAGCAGCTAATCTACTCCTCACATTTCCACTCCCTCTCTCCTCCCACGCATGTCAGACTTCATCACCATCTGACCTGGCAGGACTCCCGCCTACATTCTTCCGATCTGTTTCATTGCAGGAAAAACTTGAGTACAACTGGCGTGACAGGCCCTGAGCCCCTACAGGCCCTAGCCATTGCCCGAGGTCCTTCCTCTGCATCCGCAGGTTCCCCTCAACATCTTCCTTATCCAACAGCTTGCCCCACTGCAGTGCCAGGTTGTGTCGAGAACAGTAGACCACTATATACGGGACGCCCTCTGGGGACTATATTGGGGGCTCCTCAGACTGGTCCACGCATTGGAATCGTATCTTGAGCAGCCCAATCGCCTGCTCGACCAGTGCATGCACTGATGCATGAACCTCTTGTAGGGTGTCCCCACGGGTGTTTGTGGCCTCCACATTGGCATAATCAGGCACCTCCTGAGTGGGTACCCTTTGTCCCCAAGGAGCCATTCTTCCAGCCAGAGTTCTCACGCAAAGACAGCTAAGATCTGCAAGCGACCCAAAATGTAGCTGGGGACGCTCCCTGGGAAACGTCTACACACCTGAATAATGCGCATTGCGCAGAGACAAATGACCTGGACATTGAGGGAGTGGTGTTCCTTGTGGATCACAAATGGCTCCTCATGCCACCATGGGGAATGCAGATCAATGTGGATGACACCCTGCACCTGGAGCATGCCTGTTATGCAGGCGAAGCCCACGGCCCTGGCGCTCTGGCTTGCCAGGTCACGATCCAAGTTGATGTATATGTAGGCCCCTGCATATAGCGCATCTGTGACCTCCCTTATGCACTTGTGTGCAGCAGACTAAAATGTGCCAAACAGGTCAGCAGTGCAACCCTAAAACAAGCCATAGAAAAGAAGTTTAGAAAGGCAGTAACTTTCAAGGCAATAGGCAATTAGTGATCTCCTAATCCATGTGGTGCCAACTCTGGCATCATCTGGCACAAGTGGTCCAACGTCCCCCCCGGGACAGATGTGGTCTTCTCCAGCACTGGACCTCTGACATCTGGAGGTAGAACGTTCTACTGTGATATACTTGTGGCCAAATAGTGTCTCCTCTGAGGCTCCACCATCTGTGGCTCTAGTCCCGGAACATCAACAAGCCCTGCCTTCCCCTCCTGTGCAGGGAGCGGGCCCAGGCCATGTGCAGTGGCACGTCAATATCACTGCTTCTGATCAATAGCGATTCAAAGAATTGCCAGCTTACCTGGCTCCATGATTCTCCCAAATCAAAACCAGAAAGGAAGAGAACATCAAAGTGAGCGATGAGAAGTCCTGTCAATGCCCTGACCCTGAGCCCTCTCAGGATCTGGGACATCTACCCATATGCTACCCCTGATGTGGGTGCCTTTCCACTGAGCCTAACTCCCTCCCCTGTCACACAATAGTCTATTCACCACAGTTGCCCCCCTCAACTCCTCTGAATTAAGCATTTCGACCCTTGAGAGCCTCAGTGGGCCACGTGACTATCCCGAGAGTGAGGCATGAATTGTGTAAATTCAATGAACTTGCATTCTAACCTCACGGGGAATGAGTCGCAGCAACCAGTCATCTCCTGAATTGGGTGACTGATGAGCGTCTTCATCATAACACCTTGCATTGCAGACCACACCTGTGTTATGTCTGTTATGAAATCATGCGTATTAGCCTTGGAGTTCAATACTCAGGTGCTATGCTTCTAAAGGGTTATCGTTTGGGTGTCAATCATTAGCACACTCATGCATTGCAATGCTGACAAAATTGGCACAATTGATTCATCAGGGAGCTAAATAGGCAGCTGTCTTCCACTTGTGGCAGGTGAGACACATCAGATGCTTGTGAAGACAGCAGTTTACAGTCAACTTCATCCTCAGAGGGCACCCTCATTCCTCCAGTTCTCATGGGTTGCAGATCATACGAGCCTTGCAACTTGAACAGCCAGCCACCCAGACACTGATCCCTGATAGTCTGGCCTCCATAACCAATGGCCTTGACTTTCCAGAAAGCTCATGCCATCAGGCTTCAAAGTTCAGCTTGAGTGTGGGGGTACAGTCTGACTGTATTCATCCTCCCCCTGTATGTCAGAGCCCCTCCCAATTCTGCACATGCAGCCTGACATCTCATGGGACCCTACCAAGGGGCCTCACAGTCTCGCTGTGCTGACCCTGTGGATACACCTGCTTCATTCACTTTCCAGCTGCCACTCTAGAAGGGCAATCCTTAAATGGTGATATCACCAGGAGCCCAGCAACGCGGACACAGGAAGTGTTGCCTGCAAACCAGCAACCAGATCCCCATTCAGCCTGGAGGCTCACAGCCATGAAGGACTGCGAGCGACCCATTATTGAACATTATCCACCTAACCTGCACATCTTTGGACTCTGGGAGGAAACTGTAGCACCTGGAGGAAACCCATGCAGACACAGGGAGAACATGAAAACTCCACACAGACAGCCACCCAAGGCCGGAATCAAACCCTGATGCTGTGAGACAGCAGTGCTAACCATTGTGCCACCGTGCCATTCACAATGTTGCCACCTACTTTGTTTAGTGCCCTGAGATGGAAACCACTTGGTCATGGCAATGTTTTACTCTTTCGTGGAATTATTTTTCTCATTACTGTTATTTTTCTACTATCAATTTTGGTTAATCCCTTCTCTGATTCAATATTAGCTTTCTTGGGACTTGACCTCGTTGACCTCTTTTTCTACTGTAAATACTGCTGCAAAGTAATTATTCAACCTCTCCACCTTTTGCTTTTTTTCACTGACAATATTACTGACGGCAGTTTTGAAGTGGCTCCCATGTCTCCACCCACCTTGTTTCCCTGATATTGGCTCAGATTTTTGCTCCTAAGTCGGTAGTACATGTCAATAAATGTAACTTGCCTCGGAGTAAAAGTGCCTAAATGGAGTGTTAATGGGATGGATATGGGTCCAGTGCCTGTGGACACAGAACGGAGGTCCCACAGGAGCTGCCAATGGTCGAGGCAGACTGTTTAAAAGACTCGTTTTGGTTCTCTGGGACTTTCTCCAGTTGTTTGTTGAGTATGAGGCCTCCAGCCTTCATCCCTCATACCCCATCACCCAGCCCAACTGCTTCCTATGCTGCTTCCATGCAATCCATGTCCCCACCCATCCCCGTGTCTTCTCATACCCTCCATGCCAATTTAATGGTAACCCAAGCTCTCCCCACCAAACATCCTTTGCACTTATACCCTCCCATGTCAACTCACCCAATTTCCAC
This sequence comes from Scyliorhinus canicula, assembly GCF_902713615.1. Taxonomy (NCBI): domain Eukaryota; kingdom Metazoa; phylum Chordata; class Chondrichthyes; order Carcharhiniformes; family Scyliorhinidae; genus Scyliorhinus; species Scyliorhinus canicula. The sequence continues at coordinate 88,578,252 of NC_052153.1, read as the reverse complement.
CATGGACAGATATCAGGAACCATGTTAAGATAAAATTAATTACAAATCTAAATATCTAATGCAGCTTTCATGATCATTTTAAAATGCACTTCCATTCATAAAAGCCCATTAAAAACTTTAAAAATCGCTCAAGGATTTAATCCCTTATCGAAACAAACATACTTGCATTCAAAACCCTACATGGAAGGCAACTAATCCTTTAATAAACTTGAGCTATCTATCGAACAGTGAACTTGCAATTCCTTGCTGAGATAAGTGTAAGTGTGGAAAGCAGCTAACCATTAATAATGATATAATGAAGCCTTGGGGTGATGTCAACAAACAGCTAGAGCAGATTTTTTCACCTCTCCCTGACACAAGCAAGCTGGTTTTTCTTCAAATTATTAAAGGGCTTGGATTTCAATAACTTCACAGCTTGAGTTTTTTTTAAACTCTCACTGATAATAAGGCAGGCTGTTTTTTTATTTTTTAAAGAGTTAGGAATTTAAATAACTTCATACATGTACAGTTGCACAGACCTTGCATGCCTTTCAAGAGCATTTAAAACTACCCTAAAAATTCAGAACTTCCACACTACAAGTCCTTGCTACGGTAGAAATAAAAGAAGCGTTTCAGCGGACTCGTTGCGCCCAACTTGGGCGGGTGGCCTGCATCGAGATTCGCGACTCTCAAAACGTCTTGCGAGGTTCAACGGAATCTCATGGGCTCATTTAAATATGTGTGCCTGGATCTCGCCCAGTGAGAGTGGGATCCAGGCGTGCATATTGAAATGAGCCTTTAGGTTATATGCGTTAGCCCAAATCACTTGGGACCCGGGAGTCACTTGCCTCACCAACGAGTCTCAAAGGGTGCCGTTTGGCACTGGTTCACAAAGTCATGGCACCTCATCGGGTCCTGCTGGAGAGTTGAGGCCCCTGTGTGGTCATGGGTAGGATGGTACCCTGCCACTCCCTGGGCACCTTAGCATTGCCACCTGGCAGTCAATCTTGGCTCTTCCAGGCTCGCATGGGCATGGCCTTTTTCACGGCTCTATCCACTTGAGTGGAAACCTTCAGAGATCTGTGGACATGAACCCCAAGATCTCACTGTTCCTCCATATTCCTCAGAACCCTGCCGTTGACCCTGTAATCCGCATTCAAATTTTTCCTACCAAAATGAATCACCTTGCACTTATCAGGGTTAAACTCCATCTGCCATTTTTCGGCCCAGCTCTGCATCCCATCAATGTCTCTTTGCAGCCTACAACAGCCCTCTACCTCATCCACTACTCCACAAATCTTGGTGTCATCAGCAAATTTACTGACCAACCCTTTAGCCCCCTCCTCCAAGTCATTGACAAAAATCACAAATAGCTGAGGACCCTGTGGTACACCGCTGGTATCTGGTCTCCAGTCTGAAAATTTTCCATCCACCACCACACTCTGTCTTCTATGTGATAGCCAGTTACTTATCCAATTGGCCAAATTTCCCTCTATCCCACACCTCCTTACTTTCTTCATGAGCCGACCATGGGGAACCTTATCAAATACCTTACTAAAATCCATGTATACGACATCAACTGCTCTACCTTCATCTACACACTTAATTACCCCCTCAAAGAATTCAAACAAATTTGTGAGGCAAGACTTGCCCTTCACGAATCCATGTTGACTATCCCAGATTAAGCTGCATCTTTCCAAATTATCGTAAATCCTATCCTTCAGGACCTTTTCCATTAACTTACCGACCACTGAAGTAAGACTAACCGGCCTATAATTACCAGGGTCATTCCTATTCACTTTCTTGAACAGAGGAACAACATTCGCCACTCTCCAGTCCTCTGGCACTATCCCCGTGGCCAAGAGGACACAAGGATCAAAGCCAAAGGCTCTGCAATCTCATCCCTTGCCTCCCAAAGAGTCCTAGGATATATTCCATCTGGCCCAGGGGACTTGTTGACCGTAAGATTCTTCAAAATTGCTAATACATCCTTCCTCAGAACATCTACCTCCTCCAGCCTACCCGCCTGTATCACACTCTCATCCTCAAATACATGGCCCCTCTCCTTGGTGAACACTGAAGAAAAGTATTCATTCAAGAAAAGTATTCCTATCTCTTCTGACTCCATGCACAAGTTCCCACTACTGTCCTTGACCGGCCCTAACCTCACCCTGGTCATTCTTTTATTTCTCACATAAGAGTAAAAAGCCGTGGGGTTTTCCTTGATCCGACCCGCCAAGGACTTCTCATGCCCCCTACTAGCTCTTCTAAGCCCTTTTTTCAGCTCATTCCTTGCTACCTTGCAAACATCAAGCGACCCAACTGAACCTTATTTGCTCATCCTTACATACGCTTCCTTTTCCGCTTAACAAGACATGGGACAGTACATGAAATGCAAAAAATGAAATGAAAATCATTTATTGTCACAAGTAAGCTTCAAATGAAGTTAGTGTGAAAAGCCCCTAGTCTCCACATTCTGGCGCCTGTTCAGGGAGGTTGGTACGGGAATTGAACCCACACTGCTGGCCTGCCTTGGTCTGCTTTAAAAGCCAGCTATTTAGCCCTGTGCTAAACCAGCCCCCCTACATGTAAGCAAGTTGCTATTGTTCCTTCAACCTTTGCCCGCACATGCAAGCTGAATTGAGTGAAAATCAACAAGAAAATTATGATTAGCCTAAGAAACGATTACTGTACAGCGCTGACCCATGCAGTTCTTCATCATCCTGTAATAGTTTGCTTTTACTTTAGGCCCTTAGTCTTAAATAAACTCGAAAAATCTGCTTGTGATTTGAAGTCAATGAAGTGTGTTGTCGTCAGCCATTGTGGTCAGTCGGGTTATTTTTTTTCTGTTTTATCCAGTCCTTAAATATAGACTGTAAGACTGATTATTGCCAAGTTTCCATATACATGAGCAACTTCGGGGTGAGGGGAAGGTGGATTTTCCCAAGGAGGGCGAGGCAGGTTAGTCCGTGAACTGGGAGTGACATTTCCTAAAAGTGCTGTTGGTTTGGGATCCCAGCATCATCCTGCCTCCTTTACAAATTTCACCAGAGCTGAATTGAAGACAAACAGGGAATTTTGAGCCTGTTATGTAAGTAATTACGATACTAAAAAGGTTTTAGGTACTGTTTTAAACCTCAATTCCTGCTTGGGCCACTGTCTGTGCGGAGTTTGCATGTTCTCCCACTGTCTGCGTGGGTTTCCTCCGGGTGCTCCGGTTTCTTCCCACAAGTCCTGAAAGACGTGTTTATTAGGTGAATTGGACATTCTGAATTCTCCCTATGTGTACCCGAACAGGCGCTGGAGAATGCCGACTAGGGGATTTTCACAGTAACTTCATTGAAGTGTAAGCCTACTTGTGACAATAATAAAGATTATAAATTCTGGACTTCCTAGCCAGTGTACCTGTTTTCCGAACTGTCACTAACTTTTCAGAATCCCTGAGGTGAGTGCACAGCAGGGAGAGTTTCTTCAGTGGAAGTGATGAGCTGGGAAAGTTTAGATCAGTGAATATGAAGCGTTTCAACCATTGGGCAGGTGAGAGGCTGCTGCTCGTAGCACTTTGCATCAGAGAGTGCTTTCATTGCTTGACAGGTGGTTATAAGTGCAGCACCACGGCACAATGGTTGGGACTGCTGCCTCACAGTGCCAGGGACCCGAGTTCAATTATGACCTTGGGTGACTGTGTGGAGTTTGTATATTCCCTTCATGTCTGCGTGGGTTTCTTCAGAGTGCACCAGTTTTCTTCCACAGTCCGAAGATGTGCAGGTTAGATGGATTGGTCATTCTAAATCATCCCTTAGTGTCCAACGGTTAAGTAGGATTAAGTGGTTACAGGGATAGGGCAGGGGAGTGGGCCTAGGTAGGATGCTCTTTCAGAGGTTTGGTGTAGACTCGATTGGCCAAATGGCCTCCTTTTGCACTGTGGCGGTTCTACAACTTCTTGGCAGCCATTTCGCCTGTCGAGCACTTCACTCGCTGTCAGTAATGCTAACCTGCTGTCAGCCTTCACTGCACTGTGGGAGCATGTTGTGCAGCTGCACCTTGCACCTCTGATTATTAACAAGAGGAGATGCAACAACATCGTCAATGACATCAGCAACAGCATGAACACCAGCTGTCTTCTCAAATGCCATGTGCTCATCCACAGGACAAGTGATGGAAACCAAGATTCAGCTGGGAGGAGGTGAGACCCCAGTATAGAATTCACAAGGAGAGGATCAGTTCTCCCACCATTTCTGAGTACCAGTGCCTCAGGAGCCTCAGACTCTCACTGCAGGTTGCTGTGGTTAATTTGCAGCCTTCTGGAACAAGATCTCTTTCCCAGTGGAGCAGGAAAGCACACATTACCAGTGGCCAATAAAGTGCCCGTCACTGGATGACAGTCACCTCCACCATCTCCCCAACCCTTAACCTCTGTCTTGCCCCAAAATTGAGTGCTTCCTTTTCCCGCAAGGAGAGAAAGCAAAGGGTCATAAGTATTAGTAATGGACGTATGGATGGGGGGCAAGGGACAACATTTGTGTTGGGTGAGTGTGAGGCATGGGTTCAAGAGTGTTCAAGAGAAAATAAGATATGATGACAGTGAATGTCAGTGTTGGCTTCTCAGAGGAAGATGTGAGGTGCCGAGAGGGAGTGAAATGAATGGACCTGTAAGGTGTCTGGATCAGAAAGGAGCCATGTAGAAGAGCGCTGTGAAAGTCAGAGTGTAAAGCTTGTCAGCTGACAGTTTTACAACACTCTCCTGGTGCACTGACTTCAGGTTGGAGGGAGCACACTTCTGTTGCTGACTTTCTCAGCCACTTACATCCATGCCTGCTCAGTTGGAGAGGTAGTCTGCTTCCTCTTTTCCTCAGAAGATCTCTCTTCACTGCAGTATCTCAGATCCCGCAGCAGGACTTCCAGGTAAGAGGGAGGGACCCGGGGAGCAACCTTCCCAGATATTTCCTCCATTCCTATGAATGCTGTAAAATCTAAAAATTGGAACTTATGTAGACTAGCCCTTGTATAATCCATGCCATGGTCCCTTTAATCAGAAATAATTTATTTGACAGAGTCAACCGGGTCATCCCGTCTGCCCTCCATGATTAGTCACAGAGACTGAAGTTGAGATTCTAATGTTATGATTCAATGAAAGAGCCTGCACAGGGCCCGTTCCTTTGTCATTCTGGTTCACGTGGCGAGATTCTCCGATTGCCCAGCCATGTGCGTCTCGGCAGTGTGCCATTCGCTGGTGGCGGGATTCTATCTTCCCGCTGCTTGACAATGGGATTTCCAGTTGAAGCCACCAAGCTGCCGAGAAACCCCGTGGCGGGGGCATGCTGCCAGTGGGATAAGTAAATCCTGATGACCGGAGAATTTCTACCCTGATCTGCCATTCCAGCAGTCTGGAAAATTCTGCTCTTACCCACGTTTCCCCAATGTTTTCTATGAGGTAACCAGACGAGAGATCCTCATAGCAACAGAGGATAATTTCAAGGGCCATTCTCAATACAATTTATGCACTTTTTTCCATGAGTGAATTGGCTGAATAACATGAGTACTGAAAGTGAGTGTGCCACTTCACAAAAGAAAATGAACACAAGAGGCTCCATAGATTATTCCATGTTTCTAACTCTTGTGCAGAGAGTACTTTCATTCTCCATATCAAGAATTCCCTAAATTGGATTGAAGTCTTGAATTCATCTTCCACTTTCAAAGACAACATCCTTCAGCAATGATGCCTCGAATTGGTATGAAATGTTTTAGGTCTACAATTCAATTTGAAAAATAAAATGCTCGTCCAAGTGCTGCTATTCACAAAAGCCCAATGCTCAGTATTGTAATTATTTGAAGTTGGCCATATGTACAGACATTTTATATTCAATATCTGCCTGGATAAGCCAGAACTTTTCTCAATTCAACATCACAGAGTTCAAACCCTGAGCTGACACTTACTGCTTGTACCTTCCTCTCTGGTCGTTCACTGGAAATGAAAATGATGCTGCGTAACCTTGGTATCCTGCATGACCCTATGCTCACATTGAATCCATCCCCGGATTATCACCTATTTCTGTGCATACCTGACCCTCTGCACCTTTGGAACTCTTGTTTGTTTCAATGCCTGATCTCTCCCAGTGCCACTTCCAAGTTGTGCAAAGTTCAATGGTTTATATCCCAATTCTTGCACACCTATCTATCCCAACACATTGGATTTTAACAGAATGATGAAGATTTTGAAATTATTCAGTGGCTCCATTCTGTCTGTGGAAAGGGTTTTTCAGCTCCATCTCCAGGCTTGCACACTTGCTGTTCAGACTGTTTTAATATGCATCTGCCTTCCCTCTCTCCGCCATCAATTTCAGTTTTCAGCCACTAAATCCTTGAATTTGGAAAACCTTCCTCAAAATTCTTTGCTATTCTACCCTCCACTTCTTGAAATGCTTTTGCAAAAGCTTGTTAGGGATGTTTCTGATCACTTTCCTGTTCAACATCATCATTCCTGGAAAGTGGAAACTTCTTTATGTGGAAGATGTCATGTTAATATACTAACTTGTTATTGATCATGAAATGAAGATGTGAGGGTAGAATCAAAGGGAAGAATCCACGCTTTAGTGATCACCCAATCATGTGTAGCTGAAGAATTTTCAAATGTGAGCAATTGTGTATTGATTTCTCAAATGTGAGCAATTATGTATTTTGGCCATTGCACATATTTATGCAATTCCTTTTTTTGGAAAAAGATCATTTACTTTTAATATTTAAGCTTTCAGTTTAATCAAATATAAAGTTCCAAATGTCATTGGAAAGGGGTAGAAAGATAAAACAATGTAGGATGCGTTTCCTCTCCATTACTGTAGGCATTCTGGTTACATTCTACAGAACAGCACAAATTTCCGTCACTTTTGTTACTGGTTAAAGCGCAAACAGGTGAATTAGACTAGAAGAATTGGGTCTGCAAACAAAGACTTGACCAACTCTTATTCCATTATCTTAAAAGGAAGGAAAATCAGAATGGCACCATTACTTGCATGTAATCTTTTCTGCCCAATTTTACTAGCTCCATTCCAACAACTGATGCTTGACACCCAGGTGACTTGGGTAAAATTCTGCCCTAACTGTTCATAACTTCGAGGTAATCTTCCGTGTAACATATCAAACAAGATAGAATCATCGTTACAACTAGACTGGGTGTCAATCTTTTCTTTTAGCACAGAAGGAGTAAATTGCCAACAGATTTTCAGTGGATTTCTTATTTTTTTTCCTTTAATTAGGTTTGCAGGCAGTGAAGCAGGAGATCAAATTTTTAAATGTCCGGATGTTGCAAATGCCAACTTATACAGAGATGTATTTGTAATTGGCTATCAAAATAATACTTTCGTTCCAGTGAAAAAAACTCTAAAGTCAGCTACAGTGGGACTTCACTCTGAAACCAGTAGGGAAATCAGCTCTGCCGGTTTGATGTGAATCTGCGACATTTGGACACCCTTTCTCATGTGTTTGAAGACTATGGACAGATTAAACTTTCTATATCCCTGTATTCTTAACACTAGATTGTACCCAACTTGTTTGACACAAGGAGGAAGTCAGTTCTGTAGTCCATTACAGGCACTATGCCTTTGCTAAGACCAATGCTCGATGTGTACTATGGTTTACCACTGGAACTAAATCCATGACTGTTATGCTGTCTGAACAAAGCATTAAAAAGAATAGCCACCACTGTATATAGTTATGGAGTCATGGGCACTGCAGTAATCAACAATTTTCTATAATTGTATGATACATAAGTTTAGATCCTAGACTATAACTGCTATAATTTGGCTTGAGGCCAGCAGTTAAACATTTGAACTCTGCAACCTGCAGCGTGCCAATGGGAAAATGGTAAGGACATTATTGACTGACAACCTAACTTGTTAATGTGCAGTGGTAGTGATGATGTTTGTGCCCTTCAGAGCATTATTTTTGTTTTGCAAGATTATCAAACTTTGACATTTTAATAGTGCTATTTATTAAAAGGGAAATACAAAAACACACAGGCTATGTGAAAAGCTGACTAATAGTTAAGATGGGAGATGCAGTGCTGAGCATCAGTCTGGAATGTTGGTCATTTAATAACATATACATTGGATGTGCTGTCCGCCCTGAGATATTCATTGCAATGATACTAAGAACTATTCTGTGAAGTGCATTTATGTTGTGAGTGATAGTTCTGTGACTGCTATATTTTTATGCACACATGAAACACACCTGTGGTCCTGATGACTGCAAATAATGGCCTTAGTTCTATAAGGTAACACAAACCTAGCACTGGAAGGTGATTTAATAGGTTTATAAGAAAACTTAAAATTGTTGTACACTTAAATGACTGCTAAGTGTTGGCTATCTTTTTCTTTTTCCTTCCTCATTTTCTCTTTCCATGTTCAACTTGTCAAGGCCTACACCCAGCCCCACCGCCCACCTCCACCCACCCCAAAAGGAAACCAGCCATGCTTCTCAATTAGATGCAGAAAATGTGGGAATTAATTTTGGGTGTTGGGCTCCTTGGCCTTTATGGTGGATCAACTGACTTCCAGGAAGTTGTCCATTACATTGGTTTTTAATGTTGTAATTAAATCTCACTTAGAATAATTGCAAACATTTATTATATTAATTCTTATCTGCCTATAGTCTTTATACTACTATTCAAAATAAAAATAAATAAGATGTGCCTGTTAATGGGGTGGTTCTGAGGCATATAGCTTTTCACCCTTACTATCCAGTTTTCAACCATAATGCTAAGATTTATAGAGCTACCAAATTGCTATTATAACACAAGCGAGCAAAAAGGAAAAAATGGCTAATTAAGGAATGAGTTTCTTTGTACACATGCATTATGTACTACTGAAAGTGCCCTGTGGTCAACATGTTAGCTTTTTAATCCCCTTTTCTTCATTAGAAAAATTGTTATATTTAAAAAGTTTCTTAAAATCTGCAGTTATGTTTTATAACTAATGGATGGACAAATATGCATTTCCGTTCCTGTATGTTTGTTGGATATTTAAAAGGAACTAGTCACATGTGACTGTAGTTGTTACAAAATGTGACAGTAGGACAGAAGTGTAAAATGCTGCAGGACTGCACTGGATATTCATAAGTGTATGAGAAAATAGTCATCTTTGTTTTAATTAAAGCAAAGATCTTAAACACTGGAAATGTAACCTCAATTAGTCTGTCTAGAGTGGTCTCTGTACTGTAACATAATTCTTTTAATATAACATGCTGTTTCACTGTTTTGGTCTGTGTTTATTTTTGCATTGCATTGTAACTAACATTGGGAACAATTGCCCGAATAGCCCTTGGAGGTATAAAGTGCTAGGATATCTAAACTCAACAGAAGTTACTGCTGGATGCATTTTGCCATTGAACCCAAGAGATAAATTTGGGTCCAAATTCATATCCATTGGACCTGCTGCTCAACATGATCGGCTGCCTTGCTCGAAAGTAAGCTAAGAAATGCTTCCTCGACTTATGTCAGAGTGAAGAGTTGCCGTGTTATATACATGACCGGCTCATCCTCACATCTCACTGCATCCGCTTTAATATAAGATGCCCAAGACTCAGAAAATTGATGTCTCTTTACATCCTAGCTAATCGCCAAATAGTTGGGCAAATTGTTACCACCAGTCCTGAGAAGTTTTCCACATACACGGTGAAGGATTCCTTCATATTTGTGAAGACCATAAAGGGTTTGCGTATCAATAGCAATGCTTATTTGACATTATTCGCCTATTCACCAATGTTCCACTCAAGGAAGCAATAGATATTTGCACTGCAACACTATATCATGCTGATCTAGAACCACCACCATTGCATGCAAGAATCTGTATTCAATGAACTTATGAACTCGACAACTCCTGAAGTTGAATTCAGTTTTAACAACACCATGTATACCTAAATAAAAGGTGTTGCCATGGGATCCATCCTAGACTCTTGTAAACATTTTTGTTGGGATCCATGAGAAACATGTCTTCAATGGAATGGCACCTAACACCCTACCCTTTGAATATTTCTAATATGTGGATGATACATTTTCTACATTTAAAGCTGCAGCTGCATGTAATAATTCTCTTACACATCGTAATGGGCTTCATCCTGTGCTCAAATTCAGCTTTGAAATGGAGCAGTCAAATTAGTACATCCATGATTGGGATTCTTACAATTCCACTAGCTATAAGATTGACCTATTCGGCAATCTCGTAGACAGGGCCCAAGCCTTAGGCTCATCATGCAGGCTACCTCAATCAGATCATTTGACGCTTGATGTCATGGGAATTCCTGAATGGGCTGTCATTTGTGGCTCTGAAAAGTGCCCAGTCTACGATTACCCTGGAAGGGTAGGGTATCTCAAAAAAGTGAGCAAAAGGTGTCATGCTGCAACTATACAGTAACAACATGAATGGCATTAACAGCATGATGCTGGCAAGCCAAAAAGGTTTTCCGCCGATCACAAATGAGTAATGCAATGTATGAATTTCAATGCCAGTGGATGATTGGTCTTGCATTCCAAAGACTGGTGGCTTGTATCAAACAGCATGTTCCTTCCACTGTTCACAATTAACAAGGTAGAGACGATATGCAAACAACCCGTGCTTGCAAAACTCAAAAGACGAGTGAGATTCTCAAGTCCTCCAGCCGCGCATCTCTCAGCCGCACGCCATTCGCTGGCAGTGGGATTCAATCTTCCCACCGCTTGTCAATGGGATTTCCCATTGTAACCATCCCACGCCGTCGCGATACCCACTGGTGGGGGTGCACTGCCAGGGGGGAAATTGAATCGCAAAGACCAGAGATTTCCGGTCAATGTCCCAACATTAGATGTCATTCCACAATTGGACAACATTTGTTATATAATGCTCTGTGTTAAAAATTAGACTGACAACCAAAATTATCAATTGGGCTCGCAGTGTGGCACATCTGTACACACTGGAAGCTAAATATGTCAATAAACAGGGCCCTGTTTCTTTACAGACAGAAAGAACATACATTAAGCCTGTTTCAGCTAAACAAATTAAGTTCCAGCCAATTGCTGGTTCATTCCTCAGGGTAATGCCTTGACCAAACAGACTCAAAGTGCGTGGTTTAAATTTGAAACAATGCTTGGCAGTTAACTGTCAGTCACCATCAACTGATGCATTCTCCATGGCAATGTCTCTACCAATCAGAATCCACTTCTAACCAATCAGCACTCTCTTCTCATACAGTATAAATTTTACGATTTCCCTTTCACTAAATTGCAAATATCCTAATGAGTGCAAGACAAAAAGCTTTGACAAAAGGTGTCTCTTTTTTTCAAAATACTCAAGTTCTGAACTACCAAACAATTATAAAATATAAATGTTAAGTTGCATACACAAACCTGGTAAGGTAGTCAAGAAAGATTTATATTGTGTGCTCAGAAAATGCAGGTCGTACTGCTGTTTTGAAATAGATTTGACCCAGCAAGAGGATGTAACTTTGAACACATTGTAGTTTAGGCAAATAAACCTTCCATTCACTTCTGTATAAACCAGAGCAAGCTAGGCTCAACATTCTAGGGCAGTACAGGTCAGAAAATGGGCATGCTTTCCAAGGAATTACCATGGACGTGTGAGAACTCAGATAAACAAAAACTATCTCTGTGGTGATTGTTCCTTTAAGGGCAATGCAGAAACGGTCCACCTGTTTTGAGGAACCAATTGGGACCCAGAGTGGGTAATCACTGGGGGGGGGGGGGGGGGGGGGTGGAATTCTCTCTTGTGCAGAAGGCAGCTAGGAGACATTTAGGACTAGGGCAACCGGTAGGTTTTTATACAGTTTTTCTTATTAGTAAATACCTATCTTTCTCAAAACAAAACTCTGTGAGTGTGCATTATTATAATCTCTAAGCTATCTTAATTATACTTCCCATTATCACTAAACAGGCTCTGTGTTGCTGAAAATATTTTTTCCCTCAACTTCAGTGACTTTGATGTGCAGGTTATTGAGAGCTTCCATTAACCAGTACACCATCTGCTCCATCTCTTTATCTTGATGGCCTCATTGCAATCAAAACATGTTTTGTTTTATTCTTCCTCTATGATGCTTCTGGTAATTGAAAAATAAAACACACAAATCCAGGTCTCAGAGTGTGCAGTTGAATGAAATGAAAAGAAAATCGCTTATTGTCACGAGTAGGCTTCAATGAAGTTACTGTGAAAAGCCACATTCCGGCGACTGTTCGGGGAGGCTGGTACGGGAATTGAACCGTGCTACTGGCCTGCCTTGGTCTGCTTTCAAAGACAGTGATTTAGCCCAGTGTGCTAAACCAGCACCAATGATTGAATGATTGAGCAGCCAGCCACACACTTGGAGGCGGACGAGTTTGTTTGGTCGAACGGCCTGGGCAAGGCAAAACCGAAGGTGAAGTAGAGGAGGAAAGAGTGCAAGAAAGAAATATAATGGACACATAATATGTTTACGTGGGACTGTGCTGCCTCGCTTTGATCAGAAAGACCAGATCACAGGGAAAGGCGAGGACAGCGGCATGCAGGTGAGGGTGAGGCAGAGGGAGCAGACAATCAGCTGGCATGAAACAGGGGTAAAAGCAGTCCCAGGAGGAGGGGCCACCACACTAGCAGTGATTGCTAGCGCAGGAAGTACGCAAGGGGGGCCACGTCTCACCTCCCGGCGGGGAGGGCCTGGCAGGGGGTGAGGGGAGGTCACAGCGACAGCAAAGGAGGAGACTGGGAGCGGTGACAGACTGAGGAAGGGGAAGGAACACAAGGGGAACACGAAGAGAAGAAAGGGTTGGGTCTCTGATTGGTTTCAGCAGGTAAGGTGCAGGCTGAGGGAACAAGGTGGCGCCACAAGCAGCCAATTTGAAGGGTCCCGAAACAAAGGGAAGCCCCGGAGTCCAGGGGTGCACCCACGTGGCATACACACAGTTGGTGGCCATGTTGGTTGTGCCCTGCACAAAGGGGAACCCCGGAGCGCAGGGGCCCAACTAGGTAAGCATGATTAATCTCGCAAGAAGTGGGGGACAAAAGCCCTCCACCAGGATTACCACCTGGAATGTCAGCGGACTTAACAGCCCAGTCAAAAGATCCAGAGTCTTCGCCCATTTGAGAAGTTTGAAAGCTGACATAGTCTTCATGCAAGCGACCCACCTTTTTTTCTTTTTTTTAAATATAAATGTAGAGTACCCAATTCATTTTTTCCAATTAAGGGGCAATTTAGCGTGGCCAATCCACCTACCCTGCACATCTTTGGGCTGTGGGGGCGAAACCCATGAAAACACGGGGAGAATGTGCAAACTCCAAACAGACAGTGCCAGAGCCGGGATCGAACCTGGGACCTCGGCACCGTGAGGCTGCAGGGCTAACCCACGGTGCGGCCCACATGAGACATACCTGAGGGAAAAGGATCAACTGCCAGTAAGGAAGGCTGGGTGGTGATGTGTTGGGTAGGCTGGGTCTATGTGGGCTTCGTTTGATGCAGTGTAGAGAGAGACAGGCTTCCAACACTTGATGAGATGCAACACGATTTTATTTAACATCTAACTATATTACATGCTTAACTGTGGGTTGACACTATGCTGACTTGATTGGAGACCTGAGGCTAGCCTGACCAGACTAACTGATTACCACATGGTGTTTGTACTAGCTGCTGCTCACGAGCTCTGACTGTCTCAGAGGCTGGGTCCCGAGAGAGTGGGAAAACTGCTGCCCTCTGACTTTATAGGCCCGTGTACTGTGTGGTGATTGGCTGCTGTGGTCTGTGTGCTCACTGGTCATCCTGTGTGTCAATCACTGCCTGTCTGCACTCCATCATATACCTGGATGTATATTATGACATCTCCCCCCCCCCTTTTTTTTTAAAGTTTGTGTTCAGGTAATAAATATTGAGGTGTGTGTGCGTGAAGATGTGTACATGTATTTGACTATATACAGAATATGCTAACTTATATACATGGGAAGATGTCACTAGTGCAGATATAGGGCAGATAAAGCAGTAAAAAACGATATGTACAGATGTCAAAACGATGAGATAACAAGGCTATGCAACATTCAGTCTGTAAGTTTAGTCTCTGTGGCGGGCGACAAATTCTGGTTGACCGCCTCAAGGGTGGGTCAGGGGCCGCCTGCACTTGAACGGGCGGGACTGCCTCCAATGCGGTGGTCGCAGACATCGGCAGGATTGCTGGTAGATCGGTGGCCTCATGGCAGGGCGCGTCCGGAGTAAGCAGTGTGCGAGGTGGGATGTTACGGTCGGGTGGTGGGCGCGGAAGTCTGCGCAGTGCCCGCCTGTTGTGTCGGAGGAAAGAGCCATCAGCCATGCGAACGAGGAACGATCTCAGGGCCACTTGCTTGACCACCACAGCTGTGGTGGACCAGCCACCATCAGGCAGCTGAACACGAACTCGATCAGCTGGGACCAGCTCGGGGAGATCTGTGGCATGAGCGTCGTATGCTGATTTCTGTTGGGCCCGAGACTGCTGCATCTTCTGTATGACCAGGAATTTGTCAAGGTCCAGAATGTGGACCGCTGGAACCGTCGCCCGCAGTGTGCGGTTCATGAGAAGCTGCGCTGGAGACAACCCATTGGACAGTGGGGTCGCTCTGTATGCCAACAGCGCCAGGTTGAAATCGGAGCCTGAGTCCGCAGCCTTACGTAATAATCTTTTGACGATGTGGACCCCTTTATCGGCCTTCCCATTTGACTGTGGGTAGTGGGACGTGCCGAAAGTTGTATAGCCGGGCAAAATCTGACCACTCCTGGCTGAAAAAAGAGGGACCATTGTCACTCATCACCGTGATTGGTATCCCATGTCTGGCAAAAGTTTCCTTGCATTCCTTGATCACCGCCGCTGACGTGAGGTCAGTCTGACCACTTCGGGGTAATTGGAAAAGTAATCGACCAGGAGGACATAGTCACGCCCCTTGGCATGGAACAGATCAACACCGACTTTGGCCATGGGGAGGTCACCATGTCATGTTGCTGTAGAGTCTCCTTCAGCTGAGCCGGCTGAAATTTTTGACACGTAGGGCAATTGAAGACCATTTGGCAACGTCCTGGCTGATGCTCGGCCAGTAGACTGCCTCCCGAGCGTGACGTTGACATTTCTCGACCCCCGGGTGACCCTTGTGGATTTGGCCGAGCACCATATCTCGCATGCTCTGGAGGATCACAATTCTGTCAAGCTTCATGAGGATGCCGTCTATCAGCGTCAGATCGTCCTTGACATTATAAAACTGGGGACACTGTCCCTTCTGCCAGCCATTCGCGAGGTGCTGCATCACCCGCTGCAGCAGAGGATACCTGGCCGTTTCCTCACGAATTTGAATGACGCTCTCATCAGAGGCCGGGATGTTGGAGGCACAGAATTGCACCTGCGCGTCTATTTGACATACTATGTCAGTCTGCTCACACGATGTGGTGATAGACCTGAAGAGTGCATCTGTAACAATGAGCTCTTTGCCAGGGGTGTAAACCAGGTCAAAATCGTAGTGGTGTAGCTTTAGAAGGATGCGTTGCAACCGTGGCGTCATGTCATTGAGGTCTTTGTGTATGATGTGAACCAATGGCCTGCGGTCCGTCTCAACCATGAATTTAGGGAGGCCATACACACAGTCGTGGAACTTGTCAATTCCCGTTAGGAGGCCCAGGAATTCCTTCTCAATCTGAGCATACCGTTGCTCAGTGGGCGTCATGGCTCTAGAGGCATATGCGACTGGGGCCCAGGAGGAGGAGTCATCCCGTTGGAGGAGGACCGCCCAAATACCGTCCTGGCTCGCGTCAGTGGATATTTGCGTCTCCTTGGCGGGGTCAAAAAATGCCAGCACCGGGGCTTTGGTGAGTTTTGCTCTCAGCTCACGCCATTCTTTCTCATGATCGGGTAGCCTCTGGAAATCCGTCGACTTTCTGACGAGATGGCGGAGGGCTGTGGTGTGGGACGCCATGTTGGGAATGAACTTCCCAAGGAAGTTGATCATCCCTTGAAAGCAGAGGACCGCCTTCTTGTCCTTCATGGCGTTGATCGCCGAAACCTTGTCAGCATCCGGCTGCACGCCTTGCTGCGAGATGTGGTCGCCAAGGAATATGATTTCTGATTGACCGAATGAGCATTTGGCTCTGTTAAGTCGGAGGCCATGCTCATAGATCCTGTGGAACACCCGCTTGAGCCATCGATGTGTTCTTGAGGAGTTGTGGACCAGATTATGATATCGTCGACGTACACTCGCACTCCCTCGATGCCCTCCATCATTTGTTCCATCATGCGATGAAATACCTCTCAGGCAGAGATGATGCCAAAGGGCATTTGGTTGTAGCAGGAGCGATCGAACGGGGTATTGAATGTGCACAACTTGCAACTGGACGCGTCCAGCTGTATTTGCCAGAACCCCTTGGAGGCGTCCAGCTTCGTGAAGAATTTGGCATGAGCCATCTCACTGGTTAACTCTTCTCGTTTTGGTATCGGGTAATGTTCCCTCATGATGTTGCGGTTTAAAACTTTGGGGTCGATAAAGATTCAAAGCTCCCCTGATGGCATCTTGACGCAGACCATGGAGCTAACCCAGTCCGTGGGTTCTGTGACCTTTGATATGACGCCCTGGTCCTGGAGGTCTTGCAACTGCTGCTTGAGGCGGTCCTTGAGGGGTGCCGGCACCCGATGCGGTGCGTGAACCACAGGGGTGGTGTTTGGTTTCAGCAGGATTTTGTATCGATATGGGAGTGTGCCCATACCTTCGAACATGCTATGGTACTGCGCTATGATGTCATCAATTTGAGCCTGGAAGTTTTCATCAGGTGAGGCCGTCCATGGTGTGGAATCGCTGAACCAGGTTCAGGAGTTTGCAGGCCTGAACACTGAGCAGCGAAGCTTATCAGGTCCTACGATCTCAAATCGCAGCGTCGCTTTCAATGACCTATTGGATACTCCAAGTTGGCATGAGCCACTGGCAGCAATGGCATTGCCATTGTAGTCGAGGAGCTGGCAGGCCGGTGGAAGAATGCTTGGTCTGACGCAGATGGAGTCGCGGTCGGATTTTGAAATGAGGTTCGCTGAAGCGCCGCTGTCCAGCTTGAAACGTATGCCAGCCTTGTTAAGAGCTAAGAGTTAAGAAAAGCAGCACATACTTAGTAATGATGCCCACCCGGAATGGAGATTTGAGGCACTCGGCGTCAGGATCTGGTGGGCTGTCGGGGTCAGAGTATGTCACAACCTGCTGTATCGAACGAACGCTTCTGCGCTGTGGCTGGGATCGCTGGATGTTGGGCAGTGGAGCAGATCTGCAAAGGTCTGCGTAGTGGCCAAGCTTGCCACACTGTGGACACCGTTGTGATATTGCCGAACAATGCCGCTTTAAATGGGCGGAGTCACAATTCGGACACATCATGACGCCAACGTCAGCGCGTTCCGTGCGTCAACGCGCAGTGTGGTTGAATGACATTCGCACCTGCGCAGGCAGGTCGTCGGTCTCGCCGTCCCCTCGGTCATGGTGCGCATGCGCTGGAGCCCGGGAAAAGCGCGCAAAATGGCCACTCTCATCGAGACTCGGGCCCTGCATTTGTGTGATGGCCTGCACCCGTTCTGCCTCGTGGGGGTTTAGCTTTGCCGTTTCTGCTGCCCTGATGTGGGAGTACCGGTTGTTATATTGCTCGTGGAGAACGCACATTTCGATGGCGATGGTGAGAGTGAGCTGCTTGACTTTCAGGAGCTGCTGGTGAAGGGAATCGGAGTGGACCCCGAAAACGATCTGATCCCGGATCATGAACTCAGTTGTCGAGTCATAGTTACATGACTGCGCAGATGGGTCAAAAAGGACTGAAAAGGTTCATCCTTACCCTGAAGCCTCTGCTGGAAAACCTACCGTTCAAAGCTCTCATTCACCTCAATGTTGCAGTGGCTGTCGATCTTCAGCAGGACTGTTTTAAATTTTGGCTTGTCTTCGCCTTCAGCGAATGTAAGGAAGTTGTCGATGTGGATAGCGTGGTCACCGGCTGTATAAAGGAATCGTGCGATCTTCCTAGCATCCGATGTGGCCTCGAGGTCGGTGGCTTCAAGATAGAGTTGGAACTTCTGTTTGAAAATCTTCCAGTTAGCACCGAGGTTGCCGGCGATGCGGAGCTGCGGCGGAGGGCGGACGCTGTCCATGTTACCGAATGGTTGATTGCTGGTCAACGCTGATTGCCTCAAGGTGAGTCTGTCAATTCTCAGCATCCAGACCTGGTACCATGATGTGTTGGGTAGGCTGGGTCTATGTGGACTGCGTTTGATACAGTGTAGAGAGAGACAGGTTTCCAACACTTGATGAGATGCAACACAATTTTATTTAACATCTAACTATATTACATGCTTAACTGTGGGTTGACACTATGCTGTCTTGACTGGAGACCTGATGCTAGCCTGACCAGACTTACTGACTACCACATGGTGTTCGCACTGGCTATGCTCACGAGCTCTGTCTGTCTCAGTGGCTGGGTCCCGAGAGAGTGGGAAAACTGGTGCCCTCTGGCGTTATAGTGGCCATGTCCTGTCTGGTGATTGGCTGCTGTGTTCTGTGTGCTCACTGGTCATCCTGTATGTCAATCACTGCCTGTCTGCACTCCATTATGTACATGGATGTATATTAGGTGGGACAGACCTACCAATCCTGCTATGGCACAAGGGTGAGGGGAGTAGCCATACTGATGTGCAAGAGGACGGTGATCACCGCAACAAGGACAGTTACGGACGCAGGGGGACGGTACATCATGGTCAGCGTTAACCTGGACAGGGCACCGGTAGTTCTGATAAACGTGTATGCGCCCAACTGAGATGACACGGTTTTCATTGAAAAGCCCATGGTGGAAATCCCCGACATCGACACACACCGACTGAACTTGGGGGATGGACCCATTGACGGACCAATCAAGCCCCAAAATGGGGATAAAGACAGCCGTAGCAAGGGAACTGGGAACTTTCATGGAGCAGATGGGGGGCAGTGGACCCCTGGCAGTTCCTAAACCCTGGTCGAAGGAAATCTTGTTCTTTTCACCAGTGCACAGGGGATACACCTGTATTGACTTCTTTGCAGTGGGGGAAATTAGTGCTTCCAGAAATAGAATAGAGTACACTACGATAGTTATCTCCGACAACGCATCATATTACATGGATGTGAAGTTGGAGATAGGCCGTGCGCAATGCCCCACATGGAGGCTGGACACAGACCTCTTCACTGACAATGTCTTCTGTCAGAAAACATCACAGGCCATAGGCAAGTACATCACTAACAACCAGAACTGGGAAGTCTCACCTTCCACGTTTTGGGAGGCACTGAAGGCAGTGATTAGGGGTGAGGTTATAGCATACAAGGCACATAGAGACTGGGAAGAGAGGGCGGCCAGGCAGAACTGATGGACTCCATCCTGGAGGTCGATAGAACATACTCCAAGGCCCTGATCGTAGAGCTGCTGGTGAAGAGGACGAAGCTACAAATTGACTTTAACCTGCTATCCACCAGAAAGGCAGTGCACCAACTCCACCAGACATGGGAACCTTTTATGAGCATGGATAGAAGGTGAGCCGCCTGTTGGCTCACCAGCTGAGAGAGCAGGCAACCATGAGGGAGATAGGGCAGGTGGAAGACAGCAGAGGCGGACCGGTAGCCGAACCAAAAAAGGTCAACTAAGCATTTGAGGCCTTCTACCGGGGACTGTATACTTCCGAGCCCTCCGATGGGGACATGGGGATAAAACGGTTCCTTGATGGACTGGACATGCCAGTTGTGGGGGACGACAGACGGGGGGAGCTGGAAGCACCAATAGGACTAGGAGAGATCATGGAGAGAATCAGCTCCATGCAGGCAGGGAAGGCACCGGGAGGGTCCCGGTGTGCTTCTATGAGGAATTCGCACCAGCCCTGGCCCCACATCTACGTGACATGTTTGCAGGCTCGCTAGCGAGGGGCACCCTGCCTCTTACGCTAACACAGGACACAATTTTGCTGATATCTAAGAAAGTCAATGACCTGACGGAATGTGGATCATATAGACCCATTTCGCTGCTCAATGTAGACATGAAGATACTCGTGAAAGTCATGGCTAAGAGACCAGAGAACTGCATACCAGAGATGGACGCAGACGACCAGACAGGCTTTGTCAACAGTAGACAGCTAACTGCGAACAGTAGGTGGCTGCTGAATGTAATAATGACCCCATACGGAGAGAGAATACCAGAGGTGATCGTCTCCCTCGACGCAGAAAAAGCCTTCGACAGAGTCGAATGGAAGTACCTCGTTGGGGTACTGGAGCGGTTTGGGCTAGGGACAGGATTCACCTTGTGGGTGTGTAATGGACCAGGGTTTAGAGAACCCCAAAGTGTATCATGGAGTTCACCTGATGCACAACTTTTAATAGATTGTGTTATGGGAAAATATTTTTTAAAGCAAACCAATGTTTATTCTATGAACTCAAGTTAACCTTTTCAAAACATACAGTGAACATCTTAGCGACCATTAATTCAAATACAACCCCTAAAGAATACAACATTAAGTAATCCTTAAGCTGTCCTTTTAACATCCATAAGACTTTAAAAAAACTTTTAACACAAGCACATCAGATTAAAGTCACTACTGAGAGCAGTTATTATTTTAAATCACCAAAGGATCGATTTACAACTTTTAGATTATAGAAAGAGAGACTAATACCCCTTCTGGCTGTGACTGCATCTATCCAACTCTGAAAATGAAACTAAAACACACCCTGCAGTAAACAGCCAAAAATGAAAGTAAAAAGCTGACAGACAACCAAGCTCCACCCACATTCTGACATCACTGATAAATATCAATTTCTTAAAGGTACATTTCTTAAACACTCATTTCTTAAAGGTACTCTCACATAACAGGTGAAACTCCTGTACAACGCCCCCAAGGAGAGTGTTCTGACCAACACCACCAGCTCTGTATACCTCCAGCTGCACAGAGGCAACAGCAGGAAGGGAATCCCAAGAGGAGGCAGAGAGCAGAGTTTCCCACAGAATGGCCTGATGGTAATCATGAAGCTCCTGGAAGAGTTTGGGGCCATCGCGAGCTGCAAACTCTACCTGGGCAAGTGCAAGGCATTCCCGGTGAACCCAAAAGGGGGAGGGGCAGAGCTGGGGTGTGTACCATTCAAACTTGCCCAAATTAAATTCTGCTACCTGGGGATTCAGATAGCTCTGATGGGACACGGATTCATAAATGGAACCTGACCAGTCTTGCGGAGGTAGTTAAAAAGGACCTCCAGAGATGGGATGCACTCCCGCTTTCCCTGGCGGGGAGGGTGCAAACAATTAAGATGAACATACTCTCAATGTTCCTCTTCCAGTTTAGATCCATGCCAATCTTCATCTCCAAGGCCTTTTTTCGAGAGATAGGTAAAATGATCATGGTGTTTGTGTGTGTGCGTGTGTGTGTGTTGTGGGGGGAGGGGGGGGGGGGGGGGGGGGGAGTGGAGAAGGAGAAACCCAAAGATTCCCAAGACTACACTGCGAAGGAGAAGAAACACGGGTGGCATGGCCCTTCCGAACCTGCAATACTACCACTAGGCAGCCACAGCCTAGAGCAGGAATCTTCAAAGTCGTGGATGTAACCCGCTGCTGGGTCGCGGGCGGATGTTGGGCGGGTCGCGGAGCCGTCCGTGCGTGCCCGCTCATCGGTGCGCATGCGCAAAACTCTGCATATGCGCACCGATGAGGGGGCACGGATGCGCATTGCGGCCGCATTTTTTTATACGGACGCAGCTTTTTTGAAGGCTGCCCGCAGCCAGCATTGTTAAAAGCCGCTTGCTGTCCGCAAATATGTGCAATCGGAGATGCAGAACATTTAAACAAAAAATTCCATGTAATCTTCCTGCCCGAAGGGAGGCAGAGAGCAGGTCATGCCCTCCGAACATTGACATCACATGCTTTGGACGCGATTGCGATTCCTCCGTTTTGTCAGCAGCAAACAAGGTAAGAGAAAATGGTGGGTTGCGAAGGTCAGCAGAGGTAGGCCGCGAAGATCGGCCGGCATGGGTCGTGAAGGTCGGCCAGGTTGGGTCCCGAAAGTTGGCCAGTCGGTAAAAATGTTTGAAAAACACTAGTCTAGAGGATAAGGGGATAGATACAAGAATGGAACATGGAATAGGTAAGTCCTCCTGCAAGGGAACAACCCTCCAAGCCCTTGCCACGGCGGTGCTCCAATTCCTCTCGGCAAAATACACATCCTGCCCAGTGGTGGTAACCACATTGAGGACATGGAACCAAATGCGATAACATTTTGGTTTAACTGAAATGTCCACCTGCGGTAACCACAAATTGCCTCCAGCCATGCTGGACGCCACCTTTACGAAGTGGAGACAGGATGGGGGGATATTAGTGGTCAGGGCCTTTTATATGGGAGATAGACTCATAACCCTAGATGAACTAACGGAAGAACTTGAGCTACCAAAAGGTCAAGAGCTCCGGCACCTACAAATCAAAAACTTTCACCGCAAGAAGACACCGAGGTACCCCAGCGACCCAAGAGACACTTTACTGGAGGAATTACTGGTCATGGACAGTAGGGAGAAGAGAAACTGTGGGGATATTTATGGATAACTTATGGAACGGGCAAGAACGCTATTAGACGGGACTTGACAGAAATGGGAAGACGAACTTGGGACGGAAGTACGGTGGGGGACTCTGGAGCGAAGCACTAACTAGGGCCAACTCCACCTCCTCCTGCTAAGCCTCGTGCAGTTTAAAGTGGTGCACACAGCACACCTAACCAGAACCCGAATAAACCGGTTCTTGCCAGAGGTGGAGGATAAGTGTGAACGGTGCCAGGGAGGTCGAGCCAACCACGCCCACATGTTCTGGGCCTGCCGCAGACTTGTTGGGTTCTGGCAAAGAAGGAACCCAGGGGATAATCAAGGGGAGACATGGAAAAAGAGTGATGAGGGGAGGGTGCAGAGAACTCGCCAACAGCAAGAATCTGAAAATGAGGGAAAGAAGTATAACAATATACACCCAAGGCGAAATGTGGAGCTGGGAGGGAGCCCGACTATCAACAGGGGAAGAGAGAAGGTGAGGAGGGCAGAGAGGAGGGGGGAGGGCCGATAGAAGGGGTGCATTTAAAATTGTACATAAGAAACATCATACTCTGTAAATATTCTGTGCTTCATATGTCAAAATTGACAAACTGTGAAAATTGGAAAATGCCAGTAAAAATACATATTTTTTAATTTTTGGAAATTAAAATTGACTTATATATTAGTAAATCAATAGATCTAATTTTTTTAAGGCTTTGTACAATAAAATATTCGAAATGAAAACTAAATGCAGCATTTTTGGAAGGAGAGCACCAATGAATGGCATGAGAACTTTCTCTTGACAGTTTTCGAAGCATTGGTGACCCGTTCGTTTGTTGGGAACTGGGAAAATAAACTGAGATTTTCTCCATGCATAGAATGACTAGACATCCCATAAATTCTGAAAATTGGTTCACATTCCAACTCAAGATTTGTCTTTAATCGAATTGCAACAAGATTGACTGAAATATAGAGCAACTTGTTTTTGTCAGTAACAGAAAGGGAAAATATGTCCAGGAGTTCATTACCCTTATTTTGGCTGAAT
This sequence comes from Scyliorhinus canicula, assembly GCF_902713615.1. Taxonomy (NCBI): domain Eukaryota; kingdom Metazoa; phylum Chordata; class Chondrichthyes; order Carcharhiniformes; family Scyliorhinidae; genus Scyliorhinus; species Scyliorhinus canicula. Next base: position 88,554,684 of record NC_052153.1, on the reverse strand, counting down.
GTCATATAATGACAACACGATGGCACAGTGATTAGCACTGTTGCTTCACAGTGCCAAGGTCCCAGGTTCGATTCCTGACTCGGGCCACTGTCTGTGTGGCGTCTGCACGTTCTCACTGTGTCTGCGTTTGTTTCCTCCGGGTGCTCCGGTTTCCTCCCACAAGTCCCGAAAGACGTGCTGTTAGGTGAATTGGACATTCTGAATTCTCCCTCCGTGTACTCGAATAGGCGCCGTAGTGCGGTGACTGGGGGCTTTTCACAGTAACTTCATTGCAGTGTTAATGTAAGCCTACTTGTGACAATAAAGATTATATAATATAATTGTCATAATCAGAGGAATTGTCAGAAGGTTAATGGCTCGAGACACTGAGGGCACGATTCAGCGACCCTGTTGAGCACGGCATGGATTTCATGCATGCCTTATAAATAGCAGGAGAGGACAAAATCGAGATTCCGCGGCAGACATGACCCACTTTGCGATTCGTCCATCCCGCTCCCGATGGCGAGTTCCAAATCTCGTCCAAAAATGACAAGAAGATCATAAACCCTAATTTGCATTAATTTCAATCTCATTAATGAGATTGAAGTCGAATGCATGAGGCTCCCAGAAATTAACCCCTATCATCAGCGGGAAGTCATGCAGGTGTCATTCAGTGCTCCTTTTCAGAAATGTGAAGCTGGCGTATTGTCTACTGAGGGGAACTGAGGAGCTGAGTAACTGTTTCCATTTTCCATCATGCAGCTCGAGGGCAGCGTAGCTGCTACCCCAGTGCTTGGGGGGATGGGGGGGGGGGGGGGAGCATCAGGGCGTTTGGGCGTTGGGGGACTGGAGCGTTCCAGGTCAGGGGGTGAAGAGCTTTGCATCTGGGAGGCCTTCGAGACACCTTTAAATGACAAGGGCATCCATAGCTGCAGTCTGTCTGTCCTAGCACTCACTGTCCGAACAGACCCAGACTGTAGCTTCTCTCCTGAAAGTCAATTTCACCCCCTTTGACTGTGAGCAGCCTCTAGCTTCACAGCTGTTCTGTTGCCAAACCTTGCTCTGTGCACTCACCCCCAGCCACATCATAAGCCCCTATACCCCAGACCACTGACGGCTATTTCAAATGAGGAAATAGCCTTGTTAGTTGTGAGAGCACTTCACGCTCCAGAACTCTCAAGGTCCTCCATGAAGGCATAGCTGCCATGTCTCAGAGGATGATTAATACACTGCATGTCAAGCAATCTCTGATGGCTGAATAGTGTCCCTGAACTCTCGGAGTGTCAACACCATAGAGGCAGTTGCCAACAATCAAACACTAAAGAGCTGGGCTTCACCACTGAGAATTCACCTTGTAGCCAAAGGGTAAATATGTGTAAGAACTAAGGTTAGATGAACACAAACTCCCTAATGTTTCCGGCAGAGGTCTGGGGTACAGGAGCTTATGATGTGGCTGGGGGTGAGTTTGCAGAGCAAGGTTTGCCAAGAGAACTGGCTGGCCTGATGGCACTCTGAGAGAAGGTGGGACAGTCATGGGAAGAGTGGGGGAAGCTTGGGGATTTGACGGTCCTAGGGTGGGAGCCCTAATTGATTGTCGTTCTCTCTCCTTCTCCAATTCCTTCCCAATAAAAGGATGCGGATCTCTTGGAGGCTGCCCTCGCTGTGCTGTGCCACCAAAGATGGCAGCAACGCTAACACAGTCTATAGGTGGCACCACATGTACAGGGGGCCGCTGCACACACTGAAGACTCGCCCGGCCATCAGATTGTGGAGAGGACCAGAAGGGGAGGCCAAGGAGTGGGCCACGCTCTACAAAGTGTCGGCAATGTGCACCTGTAACTGGGGCAAATCCCTCAGCGACTGGGGCATGATGTTGAGGCCCACAGCCATGGTCATCACAGACTGAGCCATGACTTGCACACACTACTGCGGTCACCTCTCCTGTTGGCCTTGATGCCACGCATTGCCGATACCATTTACTGTGCCTGAAGGCTTTGGGACTCTTCCACTCAGCCTTGTGACCGCTGAAATGTCGCTGATACCCCCTCCTGAATCTCATGGCTGGCCTATTATCTGCATCAATTCTGGGAGAACCTTGTCCAGAGGCTCGACATCTCACTGGGACCCAGCTGTGTCCTGGGATCTAGCAGACCACTGACTGCTGTCTCCATTGGATGTTCCTGCTTCCGCCTGATGTGCATCATCAACTGTGTGATGCTCACCTGAATGTGTCCCCAACGTCTGTCTACTATGGCTCCCACTGAGGTGTGTTTCTCTGTGCTGGTGGAAGGTGCATGTGATAGCTGTGACAAATGGCTGGTGTACTCCTCAAAGCTCTCCTCCAAGGTGTTCTCTTGGGTGGCAGAGGGTGGTACAACTCCGGAAGGCCTGGCCTCATCAGCTGGTTAATCTGCAAGACAATGGACATGTGGTCAGTGAGAAAGAAAGGTTAATTTTGCGGGACATCAACAACTCACTTGACACAGGTCATCTGGGTGAAGGGGCAGTGGATCCTCACCTCTCTGGCTCAGGTCAACCTCGGTGTCGGTTACTGCACTCTCCTTGGGCAACCCCACAATTTCCAGGGCCCGTTCCTCACATGGGGTGCAGACTCAGATCTCTGGCATCCCACCCCCCACCTTGGCCCTTTCTCTCTTATTATGGGCTAGCTTTTCCTGCGGTGACGATGAGAGGGCATCGTAATCCCCAAGCTTGATGGATCAGGGGGTCTATAGCAGGTGGAAAGTGTGAGCATCACAGCTAGACATGATGGGGTTATGCTGGTGGGTGACAGGGGTTCTGGGAACAAGCTGTTAGCCAGCCGATGGTGAGGGCAAGGGGAGGGTTTGAGAATTTGAGGGGTGGCAGGCGGAACTGGTGCCAGCAGAGAGATGGTAACTTACCCTTACAGCTTGTTGGAGGTAATTTGTCTTCTTCTGTCATTGGACGGTGGTCCTCATGGTCATGCTGCCCGCACTCACTGCAGTTGCAATTGCCACCCAGGCAGCAGCATTTCTTACCCTGTTGCTGGTTCTTTGGCCCGCTGAGGGGAACAGAGTGCCCTGCCTCTCATCCACAACTTCCAGAAACCTCACCGGGTAGGCATCATCAAAACAAGGATCAGATCTGTGCACTGTTATAAATGTGTGTTGACTGGGAGTGACAAAGCGCTTAAAAGTAACGAGCAGCTGGGACGCCAGCCGGGCAAATCAGAGGCCAGGAAGCCGAGAAGTGAGAGATTCATGCGGGGGCTCATTTTTGGAACAAACTGCCTTCGAACACAGGCCGCAATCTTGCCAACACAGCCGCCGGGAAACATCCCGCCAAATATGCCCAAAAGCGGACTTAGAATTATTTGATATTTTATGGATTTGGGAGCTTCTATGCCCAATATTGATATAACTATTGTATATCAGATGTTTAATGATAGTTAGTCGAAGTACATAACTAATATTTTGGATAGATTTCTTTTTAACTCTGTCTTCTATGCATCCATATCATATATATAAGGGCAGCACGGTAGCATAGTGTTTCGCAAAGTTGCTTCACAGCTCCAGGGTCCCAGGTTCGATTCCCAGCTTGGGTCACTGTCTGTGTGGAGCCTGCATGTTCTCCCCATGTCTGCGTGGGTTTCCTCCATCCGGGTGCTCTGGTTTCCTCCCACAGTCCAAAGATGTGCGAGTTAGGTGGATTGGCCATGCTAAATTGCCTTTAGTGTCCAAAAGGTTAAGTGGGGTTACTGGGTTACGAGGATAGGGTAGAGGTGTGGGCTTGAGTAGGGTGCTCTTTCCAAGGGCCGGTGCAGACTCGATGGGCCGAATGGCCTCCTTCTGCACTGTAAAGTCTGTAAAGTCTATGAAAATTCCATTTGTTATGTCTGCTCTGAAATTTTTAATGTCTATCAATGCATGTGAACTTATCCAAAATTTTGTCTGAGGAAGACAGAGAACGTCTCTATATAGATGCTTTATATGCAATAATTTCAAAGTGTCCATCTGAAATTTACAATGGCCAATTTCTGATCTTATTTTCGTCTTAAAATATGAGGAATTCCGGAGCCCATGGTGAAAGGACCGATAATTGTGCAATAAATCCCATTAATATATGATTCTCTTAAAGTCCTAGTGACAACACTAGACTTGAAGACATTTTGGTGAGACTGCATCTGGAGTGCTGAATACAGTTTTAGTCTCGTAACTCAAGGAGGAATACTTTGCTTTAGCAATGAAGCTTCACCACATTGATTCCTGTGATGAGATGGTTATCCGACGAGGGGAAATAGGCTTATATTCTCTGGTGTTTAGAAGATTGAGAGGTAATTTTATTGAAATGTTTAATATTTTGTGGGGGCTCATCAGGGTAGCTGCTGATAGGCTGTGTTTCTGGCTGAAGAGTCTAGAACTAGGGCCCATTGTCTGAAGACGAGGGGTCAGCCATTTAGATCTGAGATGGTAAGAATGTCTTCGGACAGAGGTGCTGTGACCGTTTGGAATTCTCAATTCTTGAGGACTGTGGGTATTCAATTCATGAGTAAATTCAAGACTGAGACTGATAGATTTATGAGCACTGAGGAAATGCTCAAGTTGCATATGGGGATAGGGTGGGAAAGTTGTGTACTGTGGAAGTTCAGACATGATTTGTTGAGTGGTGGAACAGACTCAAGGAGCCAAATGTACTAAACCTGCTCCGATTGCTTATGTTTTCAACATACATTTATATAATGCCTTCATTCATTTCAATGTTACACCCTTGTTCCAAAAAGAATGTAAAGTTGAACCCAATTCAGTTAATTTAACCTCGGTGGTGGGAAGCTTCTAGAAACAATAATTCAGAACAAAATTAATAATCACTTGTGCAATTGTGCGTTCAGAAAGGAAAGCCAGCATGGATTTGCTGAGTGTGCAAATGGTGTTTAACAAACTTGCTGGAGTTTTTGATGAGGTAACAGAGAGAGTTTACAAGAGTAATGCCGTTGATGTGGTAAATGTGGACATTCAAAAGGTATTTGATGCAGTGCAACACATGGAATAAAGGAATAGTAGCAACGTGGATACAAAATGTTGAGTGGCAGGAGAAAGGTTTGTAGTGGAGTTCCCCAAGAGTCAGTGCTGGGACCTTTGCTCTTCTTGATAGATGTATTAATGACATAAACATTGGTGTCGAGGGCACAATTTCAAAATTTGAGGATGGTACAAAACTTGCAGTGTTGAGAACTGTGATGAGGATAATGTAGAACTTTAAATGGACATGGTCAGGCTGGTGGGATGGGTGAACCTGTGGCAGATAGAACTTAATGTGGTGAGCTGTGAAGCGATTCATTTTGGTAGGGAGAACAAGGAGAGACAATATAAAATAGGGTTACAAATCTTAAAGGATTGCAGGAGCGGAGGAACTTGGGCACATCTGTGCATAAGTCATTGATAGACTGAGAGATTGGTTAATCAATCATATAGTATCCTAGGCTTTGTTAACAGGGATGCAGACTACAAGAGCAAGGAGTTTAGGTTAAACTTGCATAAAACACTGGTTAAGCCTCAGCTGCATTCAGTTCTGGTCACCACACATCAGGAAGGATATGAAAGCTTTAAAAGCTCCAGATAGCATTGTAAACATTTTGAAAATCCACAAAATGACCACAAAAATTCAGTTTCTCCGTTGGAAAGCAACAAATCTCGTATCTGAATTTACTTTGTTCTGACAATGTGTCAAGCTATGTTTTATGGACCTCAATATTTCTAAAACAGACAAACAAACCATTAAAATTAAAATTGATAGAGGCAACAAAGGCCTCCACGGACTGAACACATCAAGTCTGACAACCATGTTGAAATTCTAGATAAAATATTGTCAAAACCCAAAGATCAATTATGAGTGAAGATCAACTTCTAAACACAATATTTGGAATTCATGTCCTTGAGGCAACAACCAATGGAGATCATTGATCAATTCATAACTAGATGCAGAGACAAGGGGCATCATTTTGACTTTGCAGCAGCACAGTTAACTGACAGAATAATTGAGCAGCATATACCCCAATGGAAGGGGACCAAAAAGACATCCTAAACGAACCCAAAAGTTACACTGTGGAAGGACTACTACAAGGCAGATGCCGATACAAAGCCATATTTATAAGTAGACAGAGTCTACAGGTTATGAGTAATTTGTTCCCCATTGGCATAACAGCCAATGCAGGCAAGCCTAGGAAGCAATGTGGGTGGTACAACCTCATGCCAGTACCAGTAATTGTCCGCTTTTCAACACTGTATGCAGGGTATGCGGCAGCAAAGGATATTGGAAGTGCCACTGCTGAAAGCAAAGGTCAGAACAAATGGTTTGACATCACAAGAAACCACAGCCAAAAGCCAGACAGGTGCACATTATTCCAACTAACCAAAAGCATGTACCAAACAGTGTCAGGACAACATTCATGAAATATCTAGCCAAGCGATACAATCAGACAATGAGGAATACCAGACCATTAATACTCAAAGTGAGCAGACATTCAGCATGATGGACATCAAAGAGTGTACAGGCACAATAGTACCAACAGATGCCTTTGCCAATGTCCAGATTATGTGTCCATAGATTTAATAATGATAACCGTTTATTGTCACAAGTATGAAAAGCCTGTCACCATATTCCAGCGCCTGTTCGGGCAAACTGGTACGGGAATTGAGCCCACACTGCTGGCCTTGTTCTGCATCGCAAACCAGCTGTTTATCCCACTGAGCTAAACCAGCACATAAACGATGCAGGGTCAGTTTCATCTATTTTCAAAACTGGATATCAGTGCCGTGTAATCATCCTTTCATTTGTAGACTGAAATATATGTACCCACAGAAGTGGCAAATGATGATTCCACTAATTAATGCCAAACTCACTGTGCAGAATGGCTCAGCGATTCCATCCCTGGGAACTATTACACTTAAATCTCACTACAAAAGCTGATCCCAGTCATCCCAAATGTTTTATATAATGGACACCACAGGTCCAGGGACCTGTCTTTGGTTACCATCCATGGCAACCGTAAGCCCATGATAAGACCAGAGACCAGAAGGAGCACTATTGAAAAGCAGGCTTACAATTGGAGATATTGTATTCTCTATTCTGCTTTTATTGGATGGCTCGGATGAGTAGTGTTGAATAAAGAACACAATGCTTTGTTAACGAACAAAACCATAAATTTATTACATTACTAGCTAAGATTTGTTCACATTCCTAAAGTAGAAGGTTATTGTATAAAACTATGCTATCTCTAACTTACAGAACTCTCAAGTATACAACTGCTCTCTATGCCTGACTATTTTATCCAGCTTTCTGCATACACTCAGCTCCTAATCATCTAATCATATTCTAATCCCCAGAATCCCCTAATCACATGATATATATGACTGTTCTGTGGTTCCCTCTGTTGGTAAGAAGCATTAGCATTAACTTGTTAACTCTTTACATCCCAGTCAATATACATATCATTACAGGAGAGATCACCTAACACTGCAATGCACATCATCAGTCAACAAGCCACAAGACACTGTGTGATCGAAATAAATGAACCCATTCAGAACTTGCAAACTTAATACCGCAGAACCAAAAAGGAATTACTATTCAGCAGACAAGTTGGACAAACTTTCCCAATTATTACTTATCAATCTCTCAGGAGCACATGATGCATTACTTGAAAAACAGGGGAAGATGAATGATGTCCATAATGGACCAAAAATCTGAGTACAAGTCCTAACTACTGACACCTGGAATCCAGCAGGAATCATCAGCATTTTCCTAGAACCAAGATCATATCAGGTACAAACACCAAATGGCAGCAAAACAGATGACAAATCCTAACAATACCACAACCAGAAACATTGAATACCCTAACCCTATTATGACTGGAACATTATCTAAGATACTGATCAAGCAAACCAACTTTAAACCAGCAACATCCGGCTGAGATCACCATAATGACAGCTGGATAACCAAACACTGATACATTTCAGAGATGTGTAAATTTATTACTCTGTGTTAAAATGCATTCAGGCATAATGTTATTTTATTTTGATTCTTAAAGGGTAAACCTTTAGTTAGAAAAAAGGGGGATGTTGTGATATGATGACATGCACCTTTAAGGCAGTGTGATATGAAGAAATACACCTTTAAAGGGGTGTATCTTAAACTACAGTCAATCATTATCTATCTCGACAGGATATGATGTATTAGTCCCATGACTTGTTAGGCAGTCCAGCATTGTAGAGATCAGATGTACTATACCTATCTCCCAGAAAGCATTATCTGTATATAGTCATATCTTCAAATAAATAACCCACATTATTGCTTCTCCAATCCTTATGTGTGATTGGTACGTTTATGTCCAAGAGAGGAATATAACAAGCTCCAGTTTCAAAGCACAAGTCTTCAGTATTAAAGTAAAGATGTTGTTGGGGCACAGACTCTTTGATAATTCCAGTGTACTGAGCCATTTCATGTTGCCACTGACTGTGATGTTGGGCACCTCATGAGGAGGCTGAGATGGATCATCCACTCGGCACTTCTGGCTCTCCCATCATTGTGGTTGGGAATATTCCTGTTAGTTGTTTAATTGTCCACCATCATTTATGACTGGAAGAGGCAGGACTGTGGAACTTTAATCTGATCCATTGCCTGTTTAACATGATAAGCATCCTAAGTTATGTCAGAGCAGCAAATATCAAACACAATTTAATGCCAGGCAATGTAAGGAGAAATTGGGACATGTGACCAAAAAACATCAGCAAAGAATTTTAAGGAGTTTTTGTTTAAGGAGGAGCATAAGAACATAAGAACTGGGAGCAAGAGTAGGCCATACAGCCCCTACAGCCTGTTCTACCATTCAGTGAGATCATGGTGGGTCTTCTACCTAAACTCCAACTTCTTGCACTAGCCTATGTCTTTTAATCCCTTTTGGTATCCAAAATGTATTGGATCTCTTGAATATTCTCAATAATTACACAATTCCAAAGGTTCATGCCCTTTAATTGAAAAAATTCATTGCATCTCAGTCCTAAATGGACCACCCTTCATTCTGAGATGGTGATCCCATGTCCTAGATTTCTCAGCCAGGGGAAACATTTTCTCAGCAGCTACCCATGAAGAATTTCATATCTAAAGACAGTATGAATCTGTTTGTGCATTTGTGACACTGTCTGCTTATGTATACATTGCTGCAGTTATGGAGCACTAAACAAACAAGGTGTAAAAACAGTTGCTCCCTCTACACACCAGACACCAGCAGGAGGATATGGTAAAGCATTCATAAAGAAAAGCCACCAATGTAAACCAACACATCCCTAATAATAGAAACGTTTGTCTTATCACCTAACTTTCAGAACCACTGGGTTCAGAACTATCTCTGCAGGGGTCAGTGGACACTCATAGTGACCTGGAGAGGTTTTGGGGACCAAATTTCCGACAGCTGAAGCCATGACTCCAAAAGGTGAAGAGATTGGGCATACTAAGGGGCCAGAATTGGAGGAACAGAGAGTTCTTAACGCATTTGTGATTCACACTGATGATAAACTCTTGGACAGAGTAGTGGGGGGGGGGGGGGGGGTACATGTACTTGGATAAGGAGCGCATTCTAAGTGGGCCAAGCAGACACGGAGCAGTAAGTGGGACAATAGTATCCTGTGAGTCGACCAAGACCTGAGTGTGGAGGTGGCCAGTAGAAGAGCAGGCTTCAACCAGATTAGGTCGATCCTTTTCAAGAAAAAGGAGGTGAAGTTCGGACTGTTGTATCCGGCTCATCTCTGGGTCACGTACGAGGAACAGCACTTTTATTTTGAGTCGACTGAGAACGCGCTGGACTTTGCAAAAAGGAAAGGACTGGTGGTGGACTGAGAACTTTTGAACTTTGCTGCAACATTCATGGTTTTTTTTTTCCTTTTTGTTTCTCTGTACTTAAAAAAAAAGTTTCTTGCTTTTTGTTTTGTGGAAGATGTTTGTAGTGCCTTCTGTATTGATTTGTGACCAGTGGCAGAGCTGAGTGAGTTAAGGTTTTTATTCGCACTGTTGGGGGATAGAGATGTGCTTGTTTAAATTTTGGTGTTTTTCTGTCGGGCAATTGTGTGGGGATTGTTTGATGTTGGAGTATGTTTGTATGAGCGGGGAGGGGAGGAACAATAGGTGGGAGATGATCCGGCGTCAGGGATGGCAGACACCAAGCTAGCTGGGCGGGCTGGCTCACGGAAGAGCAGTGGGGGTGTGCATATGTTCGTTTTATCAAAGGGGTTCGATTACAGAGTGTTGTTACTGAGGGGAAGGGGGGAAATGTTTTGCTGATGAGGGACGGACTTGGGCAAGGGACAGAGAGGAGGTTGGGGGTAGAGGCTGCCTGGGGACGGGCTGGTGGAGGCGTGGAGCATGGGCTGGAGATGGGCCCAAAAAAGGGGATGGCTGATTGGCGAAGGGGGGGGGGGGGGCAAAGAGCCCCCCAACTAGGCTGATCACCTGGAATGTTCGAGAGTTAAATGGGCCGGTGAAGCGGGCACGTGTGTTCGCGCATCTTGGACTGAAGGCGGACATGGTAATATTGCAGGAGACGCACCTTAGATTAACTGACCAGGTTAGATTGAGGAAAGGCTGGGTCAGTCAGGTGTTTCACTCGGGACTGTATTCAAAGACTTGAGGGGTCGCGATTCTGATCAATAAGCGGGTGGTGTTTGAGGTGGGTAGAATAGTTTTGGATGTGGGAGGTTGAATTTCCTAAAGGTGGACGGGTAGCTGGTAGAAGGGCAGGGGGCCCCGATCGTATTGGAAGAGATAGGGGAGGATCTGAAGGCCATGAAGGCGGGTAAAGCCCCGGGGCTGGACGGGTACCCAGTGAAGTTTTATAAAAAGTTCTCTGGGATATTGGGGCCGGTGTTAATGAGGATGTTCAATGAGGCAAGGGAGAGAGGGGTGCTGTCCCCGACGATGTCACAGGCCACAATTTCGTTGATTCTGAAGCGGGACAAGAACCTGGAGCTGTGTGGATCCTACAGGCTGATATCCCTTTTTTTTAAAAATATTTTTTATTGGAATTTTTTGAAAAATATATATCAACAAAACAATAATAACAATAAGAATAATAATAATAAACACCCCCCGGCACCCGTAACAACGCATATAACAAACCCCCTCACCCCCCGCAACCCCAATAAACAACAAAATAAATTAACAATAAGCAAATTAACTCAAACACTATCCCTCTAAACCCCCCCCCCCCCCTTCCCCCCCCCCCCCCCCCCCCTCCCCGGGTTGCTGCTGCTGCTGACCTAGTACCTTATCGTTGAGCCAGAAAGTCGAGGAAAGGCTGCCACCTCCTAAAGAACCCTTGTACCGACCCCCTCAGGGCGAACTTGACCCTCTCCAGCTGAATGAATCCCGCCATGTCATTAATCCAGGTCTCCATGTTCGGAGGTCTCGCATCTTTCCACTGCAGCAAGATCCTCCTCCGGGCTACTAGGAATACAAAGACCAAGACATCGGCCTCTTTCGCCTCCTGCACTCCCGGCTCCACCTCAACCCCAAATATCGCGAGTCCCCAGCCTGGCTTGACCCTGGATCCCACCACCCTCGACACCGTCCTCGCCACCCCCTTCCAGAACTCCTCCAGTGCCGGGCATGCCCAGAACATATGAGCATGGTTCGCTGGACTCCCCGAACACCTGACGCACCTGTCTTCGCCCCCAAAGAACCTACTCATCCTAGATCTGGACATGCGGGCCCGGTGCAGCACCTTGAACTGGATGAGACTAAGCCTCGCACATGAAGAGGAGGAGTTCACCCTCTCCAGGGCGTCCGCCCATGTCCCCTCCTCAATCTGCTCCCCCAGCTCCACCTCCCACTTAGCCTTCAGCTCCTCTACCGACGCCTCCTCCACCTCCTGCATTACCTGGTAGATGTCAGACACATTCCCATCCCCGACCCACACCCCCGAAAGCACCCTATCCCTTACCCCCCACGGGGGCAGCAAAGGGAACCCCTCCACCTGTCGCCTAGCAAACGCCTTGACCTGAAGGTACCTGAACATATTCCCCGGGGGGAGTTCAAACTTCTCCTCCAGTTCACCAAGGCTCGCGAACCTCCCGTCAATAAACAGGTCTCCCAGCTTCCTCATGCCCGCCCTGTGCCACCCCAGGAACCCACCATCCATGTTCCCTGGGACAAACCGGTGGTTCCCCCGCAGCGGGGCCTCCACTGAGTCCCCTGCTTCCCCCCTGTGTCGCCTCCACTGCCCCCATATTTTGAGGGTAGCCGCCACCACCGGGCTTGTAGTGTACCTCGTTGGAGGGAGCGGCAGCGGCGCCGTTACCAGTGCCTTCAGGCTCGTGCCTCCACAGAACGCCATCTCCATCCGTTTCCATGCTGCCCCCTCCCCATCCATTACCCACTTACGTACCATCGAGACGTTAGCCGCCCAATAGTACCCAGAGAGGTTGGGCAGCGCCAGCCCCCCTCTATCCCTGCCCCGCTCCAAAAAGACCCTCCTTACCCTTGGAGTCCCGTGCGCCCAAACAAATCTCAGAATGCTGCTGTTCACCCTCCTAAAAAAAGGCCCTCGGAATGAAAATGGGGAGGCACTGAAACAAAAACAAAAACCTCGGGAGCACCATCATTTTAACGGACTGTACTCTACCCGCCAACGACAACGGCAGCATGTCCCACCTTTTAAATTCCTCATCCATCTGCTCCACCAACCTAGTAAAATTGAGCTTGTGCAGAGTCCCCCAGCACCTAGCCACCTGAACCCCCAGGTACCTAAAACTCCTCACTGCCCTCTTTAGCGGGAGCCTACCAATCCCTTCCTCCTGATCTCCCGGGTGTACGACAAACAGCTCACTCTTGCCCAGGTTCAATTTATAGCCCGAGAAACTCCCGAACTCAGCAAGAATCTCCATCACCTCCGGCATTCCCCTCACCGGGTCTGCTACATACAACAGCAAGTCGTCCGCATACAGCGACACTCGGTGCTCCTCCCCACCTCGCACCAAACCCCTCCACCTCCTCGACTCCCTGAGAGCCATGGCAAGAGGCTCAATTGCCAGCGCCAGAAGCAGCCTCGTCCCACGGTAGAGCCTGAAGTACTCGGACCTCCTCCCATTTGTCGCTACACTCGCCATCGGGGCCTCGTACAGCAACCTCACCCATTTAATAAACCCCACCCCAAACCTGAACCTCTCCAACACCTCCCACAAATACCCCCACTCAACCCTGTTAGGCTGATATCCCTGTTGAATGTGGACGCCAAACCGCTGGTGAAAATTTTGTCCTCCAGGATTGAGGATTGTGTTCCGGACGTTATTGGGAAGGACCAGACGGGGTTTGTTAAGGGTAGGCAGTTGGTAGCCAATGTAAGAAGGTTGTCAAATGTGATCATGATGTCCCTGGAAGGTAGGGAGGTGGAGGTAGTGATTGCAATGGACGCAGAAAAGGCTTTTGATCGGGTAGAAGGGGATTATCTTTGGGAGGTACTGGGACGGTTCGGATTTGGGCGGGGCTTTATTGATTGGGTCAGGTTGCTGTATCGGGCTCCTGTGGCAAGTATACGGATGAATAGGACAACATTGGACTATTTTAGACTTCACCAGGGGGACGAGACGGGGATGCCCTCTCTCCCCACTGGTTGTTCACGCTAGCTATAGAACCATTGGCAATTGCTCTGAGACGACCTGCTTCTGTATGTATCGGACTCATTAGAGGGGTTGGAAGAAATCATGAGGATTCTATGGGAAGTTGGCCGGTTTTCGGGGTATAAGCTAAATATGGGGAAATGTGAGATGTTTGCGGTCCAGGCAAGGGGACAGGAGAGGCAATTGGGCGAGCTGCCGTTTAGATTAGTAGGGGGAATCGGTACCGAGACATTCCAAGTGGCGCCGGAATGGAACCGGCTGCATAAATTAAATCTGGTCCGACTAGTAGACCAAATGAAGGACGATTTTCAGAGATGGGACGCGCTCCCGTTGTCATTAGCTGGGATGGCGCAGACGGTGAAGATGACGGTCCTCCCGAGATTCCTGTTCATGTTTCATGGTCTCCCTATCTTTATTCCATGGTCCTGTTTTAAACGGGTCAACAAAGTGATCTCTGGCTTTGTTTGGGCGGGCAAGACCCCGCGTGTAAGGAAGGTAATGCTCGAGCGGAGTTGGGGAGAGGGCGGGCTGGCACTACCAAATTTTAGTAACTATTACTGGGCGGCGAATATAGCCATGATCAGGAAGTGGGTGGTGGGGGAGGGTCGGCATGGGTGGGTATGGAGGCAGCTTCATGCAAGGGCATCAGTTTGGTGGCGTTGGTAATGGCGCCTCGCCGTTCCCGCCGGCACGGTACTCCACCAGCCCCGTAGTGGTAGTGACCAGCGCACAGTTGACGCGTGAGCATCGTTGTAGTGAGTTTCAGTGGGTGTTTGTGACCCATCTCCTGAGTGCGTACCCTCTGTCCCCAGAGGGCAATTCCTCCAGACTCTGCTCTCCCTCAAAAACAGCTTGGATCTGTAACTGTCATGGATGTTCCCCGGGAACAGGCACACACCTGTATTATTCACATTGTGCAGTGACAGATGATCTGGACATTGAGGGTGTGATATCTCTTGCAGTTCACAAATGGCACCCCATGCTGCCATAGGGAAATCAGATCCATGTGGGTGCAGCCGATGACGCCCTGCACCTGGGGCATGTGTACAATGTGGCCAAAGCCCATGGCCCTGGCACCCTGGCTCACCTAGTCCTGGTCTTGGTCCAAGTTGATGCGTCACAAATGTCACACCTGTGACCTCCCTTATGTACTTATGCGCTGCTGACTGGGATATGCTGCACAGGTCACCCATGCTCCCTGAAACAAGTGTCTGGCATGGAAGTTTAGAGCAGCTGTAACTTTCAGGGCCACAGACAATGGGTGGCCTCCCAGTACATTTGATGCCAACTCTTAATTCATCTGGTATAGGTGGTCTGCTGTCCTCCGGGGATGGGCAGTGAGCAATGTTACTCCCCACACACATAGGCATTACCCCACACCACCCAAAATGAGGACAATCCGCTAAGTGGTTGCTGAGGGCCTACCCTTATCAGGTCTTCCCACACTCCCTTACAGCCCTCGCTTTCAGGACCCCCCTTTCAACCGCCCCCCAACCTTCTGGAGGCCCCTACAACCCACCCTTCACCCTCCTTTCATGGGCATGGCCCCCTCAGTTTCTGACCATTGACAGTGCCACCCTGGCACCTGGGCACCACAGCACTGTCACCTAACACTCCTGCCAGCCTGGCTGTGACTCCCAGGCACCTTGGCAGTACCAGAGTGGCAGTGCCAAGGTAACAGCCTGGTGGTGCCAAGGTGCCTGGGTGTCAAAGTGCTACCCCATCCCTGACCATCCAAAGGCCTCCAATGGCCTCAGAGACGCTCCAGATGCCATTCCGCCTGGTCCACATTTGCATGGACTGTACTAATTGGCATTTAGCTGGGGTCTCCCTGAGGAGGCTGGTAGATGCCGGAAGCCGGTTAGATCCGACATCAGCACAGTCAAGTGGGTTTAGAAAGCACTTAAGCGTGCAAGACTGGGTCCCTCCCACGCGAGACTGGGTAGATCCCATGAGGCACAATGGCTGTAGGGAAGCTGAGGGTATCCTCTCCTGGCATCTATCGGCCTCGCCATGCCCCTATTTAGGCACAACGTGGCTGGTAGATCACACCCAATATCTTTAAATCATAGTCAGATACAGAAATAAAACAATGCAGCCACGTTTTCTTTCCCACTCTGATCTCCTTAGAAAACAGTTGAAGGAAAACTCAAGATCTTATCAAGCACATGAAACACTGGCTAATTGATTATTGCATTGTGATCAAAGTATACACAAAGTAGAAACTACTTGTTTTTATCCTCCTGAATATTACATTCAATTCCTTAATGTCAAAATAACCTTGGCTAATATTTTCAAGAGATACAAATTTAGAATCTCTGTTTCAATGTACATTTGAACCCAAAATGACAGCTAAAATTATACCCTGACTCAAAAAAAACCACCTTCCTGGGAATTAATAATTTTTAACAAAGTCATTCAATATTTTGAACTTAATCACAAATCTAAAACTTACATTTAAGTAAGAGAAACCTAAAATGTTTATCATATGAAATTAAATCAAATCCCACTCCACGTATCTATGTATACATAGAGAACAAGAGTTTCAAATACAGCTGACCTTTCGGGTGAAGAAATCTTTTTGATTCCTCACATAAGAGTCAACAATTCCAGTATTTTTAATTGTTGACACTGAAGAGTAATCCTTTCAACTAATGTATTAATTTGCTTTGATTATAATATTGATTTTCTATATGTAGCCTGTTCCACGCAGCCTCTACCTGCCATCCAATTCACATTGGACATTCTCTAATCAGAACGTGTTCACTGCCTCCCAATATCTTGCAGCAATGCATTTATGAAACTAATCACATCCTTATTTAAGCACTACTTGAGCCCAATCTTCATAATGATTATTGCAGAGTCCCTGAGGCAAAATTATGCTTATTAAATCAATTACAACCAGTAAAATCTCATATTGCACATTCGAGTACACCACTTGATGTGTGACCTGAGCCACAAGTCCATAATTGGGTTCGCTTGTAAAGTAGGCTCCAACACAGCTATTTCCTGAGAGTAAGTGTCTTGTGTTTGAGAAGCTTGTCAAACCTGAACAGTTATTGACTCGCATTCCTAGCCTGGGTGTCAAACACCTATACATGGTCTGATTCTACACTTTGCTGCTACACACTTGTACTTGCTCTCATGTCGCTTGAGAACAGAAGGAAAATGTAATTGGCACAGTAGCTCAAAAGCACCTGGCCTGACAATAATGGGGAGCATGCCCCGTATATCATTTTTTCATCCTACTTAACGCCTAAAGTAATACTGTTTATTGAAACTTTTGATGGAAGGTGGCCATTATGTTTAACCACAGACCACCACTGTCACGTTGCGTGGCAGTTGTAATCTGCACTCCAGAAACGATGATGAACCAACTTTTACAATCACAGTTTGGTTAATAACCCATCAATCTTGCTCACATTTGTTCATCATTATAGTTTTCACAAAGCAGTCCAAATGTTGCACTTAGAATTAGCAATTGTAGCACTATTATCATGTTACCTTCATATCTGTAAATCATACAATTCTTTAAATGATTAATGTGATGACACATAATGGGCGGGATTCTCCCATACCTGGCGGGGTGCGGGGTTCCGGCGGGATGGAGTGGTGTGAACCACTCCGGCGTGGCTCACCCCAAAGGTGCGGAATCCTCCGCACCTTCAGGGGCTAGGCTGGCGCCGGAATGGTTTGCGCCTCACTGGCTGGCGTGGAAGGCCTTTGGCGCCACGCCAGCCGGGGACGAAGGGACTCCGCCGGCCGGCGCAAGTCCACGCATGCGCAGGAGCGTCAGCGGCTGCTGATGTCATCCCCGCGCATGCGCACGGGGGGGGTTCACCTACGCGTCGGCCATTGCGGAGGCTGACACGGCTGACGCATGGGAAAATAGTGCCCCCCCCCGGCACAGGAGAATCACGCTGGGCTGCTCGGAGAATCTCTGCAAACGGCGAGCAGTGATTCTCCGGCCTGGATGGACCGAGCGGCCGGCGAAGAAAATGACAGTCCCACCGGCGCCGTCCACACCTGGTCGCTGCCGGCGGGAACTCGTCGCAAAGGCTTGGGGGGGAGGGGGGGCCTGTGTGTGTGGGGGGGGGGGGGCTCCTTCACCCAGGGGGCCTCCGAAGGGGCCTCTCCCACCCGGGCCTACTTTCCGCCGCAGCCAGCCCCTGAACACCGACCCCATGTTGGGTTGGGGCCGGCGCCCGTAAGAAGTTCCCCGCGCATGTGCAGGATGGCGTGGCCCAACTGCGCATGCTCAGGATTGAGCTGGCCCAACTGCGCATGCATGGGTTGGCGCAGTGCCAAAAGAGTCTGGAGTGGTGTGAACCGCTCCAGTGTCGTGCTGGCTCCCTGTGGGTACCAGAATAGGTCGTGCCCGGGCCCTGTTCACTCCGTCATGAAACGCGACGGCGTTCACGACGGCGCGAACACGTGGCCTCAATATCAGAGAATCGCACCCTCCGATGTTCACTGATTATTACACAGTATTCAATACTATTTGTGACTCCTCAGATCCGTGTCCATATCCAGTGTGACCTGGACAACATTCAGGCTTCCTCAGGGTTATCATTGACGAGAAGCTTTGCTTCTCTTATTTATATGGACCGGCCATATAAATAAGATTGCCAGGGATCATGCATTGAGTAACTCACTTCCTGACTCGCAAAGCCTGTCCTTCCTCAAGTTAGGAGTGTCAAAGCATGTACCGGATGCTCCGGTCTCCCAGCTGTGCGTTTCTTGGCAGCGCACTGTTCGCTGGCGGCGGGATTCACTCTTCCCACCACTTGTCAATGGGATTTCCTGTACACCACCGGGAAACCCATGGGAAGGGGGGCATTACCACTGGGAAAAGAGAATTCCGGTTAATATGTTCCACTTGGCTGGAATGAAATGAAATGAAAATCGCTTATTGTCACAAGTAGGCTTCAAATGAAGTTACTGTGAAAAGCCCCTAGTCGCCACATTCCGGCGCCTGTTCGGGGAGGCTAGTGCAGGAATTGAACCGTGCTGCTGGCCTGCATTGGTCTGCTTTAAAAGCCAGCTATTTAGCCCAGTGTACTAAACCAGACCCTAAAATGAGTGCAACTGCAAGAAACTCAACACCATCCAAAACAAAACAACTTGCTTGATCATCACTCCATCCACTTCCTTAAACATTCACTCCCTCCACCACCGACAGACAGTGGGAGCAATGTGTAACATACAGGAACATAGGAACATCATTATTACTCTGGAATAGGCTCAAAGAATGTTCAGGTCAATGTCTCCCACCTTCTTTAACAATCCAAATCTCTCAACAGAGATTAAAAAGTATTGGGCTAAAATATTATATTAAAACATTTTAAAAGAGGGATTATTATTTCAATGCAGCAAAGTTCCATAACCTCATGAAATCCAATTCACAGCACACCACCATCAGGTAGTGAGGCGAGAAGACGGGAGCAGTGATCACAGTTACGGCTGCCCCGGTTAGGTGCAGGATACCTGAAGAGGAGACAATCCCCAGACTGTCGGCAGACTGCCAAGTTTCCATGGCATGGTGCCAGTGGTACATTGCTTATTATTTATTTATCCATTAATTGGCCACTTAAGGACCTCAACTGATGTAACAATGACTAGGCCATCTGACCCTCTGGCTTTAAAACTGCAGTGGACGTGAGTAGGCACAGACATAGCGTCACCACCATGGCATCCGATTTTGCGCCACACCTCCATCGGTCAGCCCACTCCACAAAAGTTGGGGAGGTGGGGTGGGGGATCATAGTACCCCAGCCATTGTTCAGGTCAGTGGCACTTCATCAGAACTGTAAGAGATATAATAAATTTTAAACATGTTCAGAACCAAGGAAAGGGAAGAGGAAAGTACAAAAAGGAAGGTAGAAGGAAGCAATCATTTAAATGAGTGGTAGAGTATGTGAGAAAGCTAGTAACATAACACCGATAGTAAGACTCAGATTTTCACCCAATCAAGGGCTTCTTTGTCATGGCATAAATAGCAGTAAGTCCCACCCTCGAACACAGCACTTCCCATTGTCGTTGGAATGGGAATGAGATAAGAGTGCATTTAACACATGTGTGTTTTACAAAGGCACATGGCCACTTAAATCAGCAGCTACCTCCACTCTACCCAGTCTGCTTTTAGCCCAGGAATGTGAACCCCGAGATGTGCAAAGTGGACAGAGTAATTAAGAGCAGGTTGTACTTGGTGTATTTATTTGCATAGCTAAGAGAGTCTTAAGGAAAGGAAGGGTAACCCTGTGGAAATTACCATAACATTTTATTCACAGCTCCAGAAGTGACATAAAACTAAATTCCAACTGCTGTCCCTTAACCCAAGAAAGGAGGTGAGTGGGGCTGCTGGTGCCGCAGGGCAATTATTTTAGCCTCCACTGACTCATGCACCCAGTATATGGAAGAACTTCATGCTGGAGAAGGGCACATAGCATTTTGTGGGAAGAGACATTGAAGGTGGATATGACACCCTTACATATAGACCATTGAAGCCGGTCACTGCGAGCAACCAGAGACCAGGGGAAGGTAGAAAGTCAAGAAGGAGAGGCTGTTGTATGCGGAGCAGGATTGAGGGGGAGGAGAGGCCAGACAATTACTAATCTTTGGGAAGGTTGAACAGAGTTGGGACATCCTGCCTCAAATGACAGAAAACCAGTGTCAAAGATGACTGAGGTTAAGCCGTGAGATGGTGACAGACATATGGCGCATGGTCCAAAAGCAACTCAAGCCATGATTTTCAACCACCATGTCCTGCCAGTAATTATGAAGATAACCATCGCTCTCAACTCCTATCCCTCAAGATCTTTCCAAGGATCCTGAGCAGACTTCTCTGGTTTATCCCAATGAGCAGCACACAGCTGCATTAAGGCTGCAACTAATGCTCTGTTTGCTTGTGTGGATATCATATTAATTTAGGGGTTTCACTGATTATGAGGTGTTCCCTATTATGGGAGGTTCCTGCTTGGGGGGGGGGGGGGGGACGGGAGTTTCCTGTTGGAATCTCTGGTGGGGGTTCTCTGGTGGGGGGGATCTGATAGGATTCTTTGGTGGGGGTCTGATAGGGGTTTCTGTTGGGGGGGTCTAATGTCATTCACTGGTGGGCGTCTCTGATGTGGGGGTCTCTGGTGTGGGAGTCTGATGGGATTCTCTGGTGGGGGTCTCTCGTGGAGGGGTCTGATGGGGATCTCTGATGGGGTTCTCTGATGGGATTCTCTGCTGAGAGGTCTTATGGGGGTCTCTGGTGGGTGTTTCTGGTGTGGGGGTCTGTTGGGGGTCTCTGGTGAGGGTCACTGGAGGTGTCTCTAATGGGGGTCTCTGGTGGGGGTCTGTGATGGAGGGGGTCTGATGACATCTCTGGTGGAGTTTTCTGATGAGATTCTCAGGTGGGAGGTCTGATAGGGTCTCTGGTGGGGGTCTCTGGTGTGGGGATCTGTAGGAGGTCTCAGGTGAGGGTCACCTGAAGGTCTCTAATGAGAGTTTCTGGTGGGGATCTGTGGTGGGGTGTATGGTGGGGGTGCTGGTGGGGTCCTGGGTGTGGAGAACTTGCATTGTGGAGGCGGGGGAAGGCCCTCAATGTGCTTTGGGGCACCTATCTCAAATAACTACCTCCTTGGCCCACCGCAAGGTCCACCTCATCAGGGCCATGCTGGAAAATACTTGTACCAATCCAAACCCGTGCGAATCCCGGCCCAGAGGGTCGGAGCATCACAGAGGCAGGAAGGTTCCCATGCCCAGCCCATTTCCCAGCCACCGGCACAGGGCGCATACCTCGATGCCACCTCCAGATAGTGACTGGAGCATCGGAAACAGATCGCCGTCAAGTGCTGGATTGTTTACCGTATTGGGATCTTTGCTACTGGTGGCAGGCAGTGGAGAATCCAGCCCAATGACAGAATTCAAATGCTGCACATGTCAATACAATTGTAAATTGCAGCATGAACTCTGTTGAAGGCACATCAAGATGGACCTCAGTATACCACCCTTATTATTGCTGGTAAGAGCTGCCTTAATAATGTTGTCATTCTTTTTCAGCCGACATGTACAAGTATAAAGTATATGTCTGGGGAGGTGGCAGCATAGTGGTATTCTCACTGGATTAGTAATTCATGTCCCTGGGTATTTCTCTGGAGTCCCTGATTCGAATCCCACACGGTAGATGGTGGAATTAAAAGTCGCATGGTGACCATGAAACCATTGTCAATAGCTGTAAAAGCCCATCTGGTTCACTAATGCCCTGTAGGGAAGGAGATCTGCCCTTCTTACCTGGTCTGCCCTACAGGTGACTCCAGGCTCATAGATTGACTCTGAACTGAAATGGCTGAACACTTGCCTTGTTCCTTGGAAATTAGGGATGGGCAACAAATGCTGGCCCATGAATGAATTTTTAAAAAATAAATATATGCAAGAAGTGCTCAAATGTGCTATATACAATGTGAAAAGTGTAACCATGGTGAACCCATTAGGCAAGACAGAACCCTTCGCTCTCACACACTCCGATAAAGTGTCCCTGTGTTGCCTTGGAAGAGGTGGAAGTAGGTTGCTTACTTCTCTGTTTAAACAACAGAAAAGAACGTGGTAGCCGGTCTTGTTGTGCAGGCACCCATTGGGGGGTATCTCCTTCCGACAGTGCATCTCTGCATTGGCAACCATGGTCTCTGGCACATGTGTAGCAGGCAGGGCCTCTTGCAGTGGGACTGGGGAGGCGGAGTAAGATGAAGTTGCTGAGGAGCTCCCAGTACCTTCACCTTCGCCGGTGACCTGCAGAGCCCTGAATTGGTCTTCAGGTGGGGCTGATGGGGTTGGCTGAAGGTGCTCAGCAGTCATCCATTCCAGCAATCACTGTACCAATAGTGTGATCATCCTATTAAGTGTACTTGGCTCCTCATGTATTCCATGGATATTGTACCCTGAGTGGATTCATCCAGGCTACTGAGGGAGGCTTGCAATCTTTCCTGCTCAAAATCAGTCCATGTGCTGCGGCATGTGCCTCTCCATGGAATTGGCCAATCTCTGATGATCAGAGCCATACCAGTTGAGCCTTTCAACATTGGGACAATGTGGAACATATGACAATAAATAATCCCTCCATTCACAGCCCAAGATGTCTCACTGCCTCGAACTCCACCCAATGTCCACCCACAGGGTAGAATTATTGATGCGTTACCCTTTTCATGATGAAAGCAATTTCTGATGCAAGCCATTGACTTAACCATGCTTGCCCTGCCCTTATAACACATACCCCTTTGTTGCACTCTCTCCCAAGCCAACATCCTCTTGTGCTCAGTAAACTGGCAACATGAACACTGCCTTTATCACCAGTTAGTGGTGATTCACTATTACCAACACACTGCTGTTCAGGTACTCTGGTAATCCCCATGGCCATCGGTCCCATGGGATGAATGTGTCTCAGCCAGGCTGACCCACCCCCAGTCCCAGCTATTTCCTTAGCCTTCTTCACTCTTTTCATTGCAATGACAACATAAATTGATGGTATCCTTGTGTACAGTGCATGGAGGGATATTGTTCTTCACAGTATTTGTGCATCACAATGCTCATTCACATGTGTTCTGTGCACATCTCCAAGCCTCAATGCTGAAGCACAGCATATACAGGGCCCACACCCTTCCCATGGAGCTCTCTGTGAACGTGCCAAGCTACTCATCTTACCAGAGCATAGCAGGTCATTGTACCTGTTCTTACACTGAATCCATGAGTGTTGCATTCACCACAGTTACAATTTGAATCTGGGTGTTCTTGGTTTCTGTAGGGGCAGAATGGCAGTCAGCAAGGTAGGGGACTGGTTTCACCTTCTGGACCTCTTCCACCAAAACATGGAAGTCCTGATCAGAAAAGTGTGGGGCAACTGGACTCATCCCTTCCCCTACATCTCCTCTGAGTGACATTCTATGAATAGAAACAAAATGGGCTGTGAACCACTTTGATTATATTCTTGCTCATTTTTCTGTATTTACCTGCACTAACCACTTTCACCATATCATCATTGATTAACAGTGAGGTGTGGAGAGAAACTGGCTCTACACAAATGCTTGGTGTCATGTATGTGGAGGCTGTGACTCCAAGGCAGCGTGCTGTGCTCCACCACCACTGCCAGCCTTACTGCTTTCCTCCCTCTTTTGTCACATGGTTATACCATGATAGTGTGCAGCTGTAAGGGACCTGGTCAAGAGTCACAGAATGGGTGCATCCTGTTAGATGGGTGGCAAGATGGAAAGTGGATGGGATAATGATCATGGCACTGTTCATCACTCATACAAATGTGTTTTGGCAACTAGCCACATGACAGCATAATATCTGTACCGGCTAGACTTGACAGGACAATGAACTTGAATTTCCAAAAGGCATTTGTGTCACATCAAAGGTTATTACAAAAGATAAGAGTGCATGATTTGGGGGTCACATATTCGTGGAAGGGCATGATAATTGGTTCGCTAGCAGGGAGCAGAGATCAATGGATCTCATTTGGATTGGGAAACTATAACAAGTGAAGGGCCATGGGGATCAGTGCTGGGACCTCAACTATTTACAATCTATCTCACTGACTTGAATTTAGGGATTGAATATATGGTAGCTAAATTTGCCAAGAGTAAAAGAGTCCGCAAAGTTATGTAGATAGGTTGAGTGTGTGGGCAAACAATTGGCAGATAAGAGTATAATGTGGGAAAATGTGACAGGAAGATAACCCAATATATATTATTTAAATAGAGAGAGAATGCAGCAGTCTGTGGTACAGAGGCAGCTGGGTATCTTGGTTAGTAAATCAAAAAAGTTAGTTTGCAGCTTCAACAAGTAATTTTGAAGGTAAACGCCATTTTGGCATTTTTTTGCAAGGGGAGTGGAATGTAAAGTAGTCAGATGTTACTGCAGCTGTACAGGGCCTTGGTGAGACCACATCCAGAATACTGTGTACATTTTGGGCTGGATTCTTCTGCTCTGCCTATCTCAAGATCGCCACGGGCAGGACGCAGACCATGTGACCTTGGGCGGGAATTTCTGGTCACCGGCGGGCGCAGCCGGAGAATCCGCCCTTAGTCTCCTTACTCGATAAAGTATATATTTACATTCAAAGCAGTGCAGACAAGGTTATTGTACCTTATTTCTGAATGAAGAGCTTACCTTATGACGAAAGATTGAACAGGTTGAGTCTTTATATATTGAAGTTTAGAACCATGAGAGGCAATCTTACTGAAACATCTCAGGTTCTGAGGGAATTTAGAAGGGTGGATACAAGGAGAATGGTTTGGAGGTGAGATTTAGAACTGGGGACACAGTTTAAGAATAAAATGACCCCTCAGGGGGTCAATAGTATGTGGAATTCTCTTCCCCAGGAAGCAGTGGTGACGGGGTCATTGAAATTATTGAAGGCAGAGTTTGATATGGTTTTGGTAGACATGGGAGTCAAGGGTTATAGGGGACAGGCAGGAATGTGGAGTTGAGACTACAACGAGATCAGTCATAATCATATTGTATGGTCTACTCCTGCTTCTATTCCTATGTTCTATGACTAAATGGACGAAGGTATGAGATGAAAAGGGGGATAATGTGACATGTACAAAAACAGAAGATGGTTCTAGCTGAGTTGTAAGTGGCACCAGCAGAATCATTGCCAGCAACTACTCTCTGAAAAAGTGAGAGCAGTGGATCCAAAATTGTTCAATTCAATGTTGAATCCAGACAATGAGCTGCTGTTTTTTGAGTTTCTGCTGACAGCAGTGGGATCAGTAGGCTAAGGAATGAGCCAGTAGGATTGAAAAGTGGGGAGAACACTGATGACCAAGACTAAAAATATTAATGGATTAAGGGTAATCCAGTTTTGACTTTGGTTCCTGTGATTGTAAAATGAATAATTGTAACTTTCCATTATTTCTTAATACTTGGAGCTCAACATTTACAGTATCACCAAGGATATCACTTTAGTGTTACCTGGGGCTCAATTTAATGGGAAAAAACGGAGTACTGTTTGTGCGGACCAGTTCTGAACGACATCATGGCAAGGTTTCCCAAGCATAGGCATTTGATCCCGGGCCTTGGGCGACTCCAGTGCAGGCATATTTAAGCGAGCTTAATTGCTCACTTAAATATGAAAATCTGGATCTCACCCAGTGAGGGCCCAGTGACATCTCGTGAGATCTCGTTAGATCACAAAAGGCGACCTAAGTGTTGCAAATCTCGCGAAAGGACTTAACGGCCTCGTCGTGCCCTAAGTCAGGCGGGATGAGGCCATTCGATCACGCGCCACATCTCAAAATAATCAAGAATGAAATATAAGAACAAACTACATCCAATATGTAATATAAATATTGTTCACTGTGTGCAATTTCAAATATGTCATCTAACAGATATCATTCTCATTTTAGAGCATGTAAATAATACTGGTGATACACTTGGGTAATGTAACTTTAAAAAGATTTGAAGCACAATGAGTTGAAGTACAGCAGTATTTGAAGAGCAAAGTACTAATCATTAAACAAGGGTGCAAGTTATGACTTACCCTTCAGAGGTGGCCTTTGGATCTTGGGAAGCTACTGATCTTATGACATTTCAGTTCCATTAAAATTCAGGTTCTGTTAAAGAATGTAAATGTTAACATCTCTTCTGCAGACACATGTAAATGTTATTATTTCTTTCATCTGTCAGAAGGGAAGTGTACATGAACATTTACATGACATTGTTCACAGTTACTCCAGAGCAGTGTATGAATTGAAGACATTATTGTCATGGTGTAATTTGAGGTTCTTTTACAACTGGCTGGATTTACACAGGGATTTAGATTAGCAAACAAAAGTTTCACAGGAACTATAATGCAAACATAATGTGAAGCTGGATTACTGACTGGCTGCCACATTTCACTCTCTCCCAATCCCATTTATACTAACTGTCAAAATGGTTTCCATATGTATTAGAAAAATGAATGTCTGTTTATTTTAGTGTCTGCAGTAAGAAAGTGCAGTTGAAGGCTGGAAGTGAGGTTCAGCATATACAGAACAGTTTTAGATACATCACAAAGCTGCATGTCCAGGCGTTATGATGCATACTGTCTGAACTGTGTGATTTTCAAGCTGGGCAAGTTTTTCTGATCATAAGTTACACGAAATATTTAATTATAACAAAAGAAAAGCAAGTCTCCTTAAAACATAAAATTCCCAACTGGATTGGAGGTTTAATTTGAATTAGATTGAATAGGGTCCTTTTCTGTACTTTGTAATACTGACCCCTTTCCTCAAACAATTTGATGATAGAGAGTCAATGGCCTTCTTGTGAACATTTTGGCTCATCAAATATTTTGGGTTGAACTTGCTGAGCAGCATAAAATGGCAAAAAGTCTAATCCTTTTCAATATTAATTACTCATTAACATTACACTTTTCAAAACTGCACAATTCCACTCCCACAATCAAAGCATTCTTACTCTTTAGTTAAAACATCCTTTCCACCACCTTAAATATTAACACCTTCTACCACAGTTGCTGTGTGAACCATCTACAAGATGCACTTAATTCAGCAACTTGCCAATGTTGACAGTACCTTCCAAACCTGTGATCGTGACTACCAGTCAGTGGAGGCGTTGTGACCATTCAGGATTGTGTGGCCATAAGTGAGGGGTACAGTAAGCATTGTGAGTACAGCTGATCATGGTATTAAGGTGCTCGGAGATTGGGCGAATAGGGATGAGGATCAATATCCTCAATAACCGATGCAGGGTCTCAGGCCTGAAGGGAGTGTTGGAGACAGGAAGACAACAAAGGCTAATCTACCTGGAAACGCTAGAGAAATGTCAGAGACTGCACCTATCCAGGAAAATGGCATTTGAGATTTGCGTTCTTGTTGAGGAAGACTTCAGACCTTTCAGTTCTTCTCTCCATGCCCTGCTACTAGCTGTTCGTGTCACTGTGGTCACTCAACTCTGTGTCTATTTAACAATCAACTTCACGTCTCAAGTGACAGCACCATTGCATATCAGGGGTCACTCATGCTCTATCTGTGAGAGCTGGGAAGTACATACAGTTTCAAATCGATGGGGCCTTGCAGGCAAAGAGCACTGTGGCATACTCTTCCATCACTGGATTCCCTCAGGTAGAGGGCATCATTATTGCATCCATGTGGCTATCAAGGTACTGACTGAGTAACCAGTGAACTTTATCAACAGGAAGAGCTTCCACTCTCTAAATGTTCTTTGGTCTTTGGTCTGCAGTTTACTCCATGTGTGTGCTCACTATCCGGGCAGCTACCATGATGATCATACTATGAGGAGAGATTAAACCATTAGGTCTTATACTCACTGGAGTTTAGAAGGATGAGGGGGGATCTGATCAAGGGATATAAGATACTAAAAGGAATTGGCAAAGTAAATGTGGACCAAATATTTCCCCTTGTAGGGAAATCTAAAATGAGAGGTCATGGATGTAAGTTGAGAGGTGGAAGATGTAGAACTGAGATGAGGAGGAACTACTTCTCATAGAGGGTGGTGAATTTTGGAACTCTGCCGCATAGTGTGGTGGAATCTGAGTCATTAAATGGTTTCAAGAAGGAAATAGATACATTTTTGAATTTTTAAAAAATGGGTTAAAGGGTTATGGGGAACAGGTAGGGAAGTGGATTTGAGGCCAGGAAGAGATCAGCTAAGATCTGATGGAGGTGGAGCAGGCTTGAAGGGCTGAATTGCCTATTACTGCTCCTAATTCCTATGTTCCTCTGGTCCCGGGTGCTGCGACTCTTTATGTTGTTACCGAAATGTCATGGATGGATGCTAGGGGACAGGGGATATTCCTTGAAGAGATGGCTTCTCATCCCTTTAAGTGACCCTGAGACAGAGGTACTAAAATGTGGAAGGATTCACTAGCTGGGCCACATCTGGTATCCATTCCATGCATTTTTGCACCACCTGCACCATTGAGCACTCAGTGCTACATAATGGGACATATATTATGTGTATGTCAATGCTCTGCTGCATCCGCTCAGAGTCCTGCTGTATATGGCTCTCCATGAGGATGGCCGCTCTCTCAATGGAGGACTTATTCGCTTAAAGCCCTGAGCCATGAGTTGAATAGACACCCATCCTCAGTCATGATTCTACACTGCTTTGGAAAATTCCAACATGTATACATCTCACATTGCTGGTCAAAGTGATGCCCCCTTGCTTGTGACTCCTGATGCTTTGCATCTCAATCCAGCCATGTTGGATTGTGTCTGCCCTCCATCCATCAATGGGGGGGAGCTGCCCACAGCCACCCCTCCTGCTCATTCATGATGCTCCCTTCACTCAATGAACCATGTATGAGACCTCACTGATGTAAAGTATCTGCGCTGATGGAGGGTGTGCTGAAATTATGTGATGGTGTTGGTGAGGTTTAAGCACCCTCCATGACTGGTACCATGGGAGACATAAAAAGAGATTGTGAAAACTTGCCTTTGAGAACAGAAACCTCTGCAGAGCTGAAGCTGCTCAATGCAACTGGGTCTTTAGCATGCTGTCAGACTGGGAGGTGCATCTTACCCTCTTTGTCTGCAGAATTTAATATCATTTCATCCTCTCCTTCAAGTATTCCGATCTCTCAAGTGTCAACTTTATCATGTAGTGTTACCCTAGCAATGTCCATTATTATCACCTCCATTGCTGTAAGAATGGCGAGTTGGGGTAATCTTCCTCCCAATTGTGCCCATTCCCTTGCATTTTGTGCCTTCTTCTCCTGCACGGGTAAAGAGTGAGAGTCACTGCCTTTCCCACCAATGCCAGTGGCTCCTTTAACTAAGGAGCTGCATTCTCAGTACTGCCAGGACCTCAACAATTCCTTGCTGAGGGGTCAGTAATTATCCTGGGCACATATTTCATGTTCATCTCCCATGTTCAGAAGCATCACACACCCTCAGCTGTGCAGCTGATGTGTCTGCTGGTGGCTGCAGACCTGGAGGCCTGTCATCTGGGTGGCTCGCTGTACTCAACTGGTTAGAGCAATGAAGGTCATTAAACTTTATGCAACAGTGCACCGAGATCCTCCGGACAACACTGTAGCTGCTTATTTTCTCTGTCACCGCCAGCAATACCCTTTAGTTTGGCTTGGTTTGGCCTTCTCCGGCCACCCTCAGGGAACAAGACCTCTTGGCTCTCGCGTACTGCCTTCAAGATCACATCAAGGACTTTATTGGTAAACCTTGGGCAGCCATGCCATAGTTGCCAGACCTTTACCTTTCCTTTTGTTAACCTTGGTCTTCCATATCTATGCAAGATGGCGGCCATTACAAAAACTGTAATCAGGCCTTTAAATTGGGCTTGCAGTTTAAGAGTCCCAACTCCATCCTATGTCCATGCCTCTAATCGACTGGCAAACCCATCATTCTGCCAATTACTTGCCAATCTTGACCAAAATCATGCACTGTGACAACATACCCACCCATCCCTCACCCCGGCGCAGGATCAGCATCCATAAATCGTTTTAGGGCTAGGGTTCTGACCCCCAACTGAAAGTCCTCCCTGAGGTGTCAAACTAAGGCCTTGTCTACCCTCTCAGATGGACATCAATGATGCCCTGCACTCTTTCAAAGAGGAAGAGGGCTGCTATTCTCAGTATCCTGGAGAATATTCGTCATTCCATCAACATCACAAAGCAGATGATCAAGCCATTATCACATTGCTGTTTCTGGGCACTTGCTCTGTGTATATTGGCTGTGTGTCACTTACAGTACAACAATGGCTACACTTCAAAGTACATCATTGGCTTTAAAGTGCTTTGAGACATATGGTGGTTGTGCACAGCAAAATTCAAAATACTTACAGGTGATCATAGCCTGCCATGTACAGCAGATTGTGAGGCATGCCTCTGTCCCCTCTTAGGACGTCTCAGGACAATTCATAAATCAGGCACCCCCACAGTACAGTTAGGAACCTTATTAAAATTTAACCAACCCAGTTTCCACCCGCAGTTAAGTGAGAGAGGAGCAGCTGGAAGCAGAAAGAAGATTGCTTTTTAGAGGTTTGCTTGGGAAACAGGAGGAATAGCATTGATCCGCCTCAATCACGATCAGAGCTCGAATCTCCTGCCACAGTGTCTATTGATCTCCACTTTCAACCTGCAATCTTCCTCCCCTTCATATTTGCCAGTACGATTACCTATCACCCAATCTTCATGATTTCAGACCCTGTCCAAACGATCCCCACTGTGACGTCCTGCTATTGGTTTTCCTGCATGGGAATTAGCCACCCTGTCAATCTGGCTATCTACTGGTTAGAAACAGGAATGATAATGAGGCTCCACCATTGCACACAGCAGGACCTTCATGTCCTTAAGACATTTGGGGTTTGCCCCATTAACATGTCCCCTGCCTCCCCATCAATATCATAGCCATGATTTATGATAGTGATGAAAACTGTCATTGAAATTAACACCCAAATAAGGCGGGGGGGAGGGGGGGGTGCGATTCTCACAAGTGTCATTTCAGGCTTGAAAACCAATGAGAATCCCTCCATCTGTTCCAGTGCGATTCCAATCACAATCCACCCACACTTAAGCTGGGATTCCCTGTTCTCTGAGCCAAGGTGTTCCCGCCATTGGAGAATCAGGAATGGTCTCCGCTGACCCTGGGAGCGGGGCCCAGGTGCGGGTCTCTCTCCATAACCATGCAAATATATGGATAGTGAAGAGCTCGCCAGATTCTGTCAGAATCCCGGTATCAAGCTGCCATTTTGAGCAGACGGTCCACAAAGCTGGTCTTGCACCCCCCCCCCTCCCCCCCCCACCTCCGTGACAAGGATGGGC
The DNA here is from genome assembly GCF_902713615.1 of Scyliorhinus canicula. NCBI lineage: Eukaryota > Metazoa > Chordata > Chondrichthyes > Carcharhiniformes > Scyliorhinidae > Scyliorhinus > Scyliorhinus canicula. Next base: position 88,523,280 of record NC_052153.1, on the reverse strand, counting down.
ATCCTTTCCCCACCATGTCAATAATGGATCTCTCTCCACAGCACTCATGCAGGAGGGTGACCCGAACCTCCCACTGAACCATCAACGCACCAGAACCCCAACAAGGACCCCCATTAGTCATTTCCAACAGAAACCCCCATAAGCAATCCCCATCAGAGACCTCCATCAGCCAGACCCATCAGAACCCCCATTAGCCACACCCATCAGAACCCCCATTAGCCACACCCATCAGAACCCCCATCAGAACCCCAATCAGCCACCCCCCATCTGCCACCCCATCAGAACCCCCATCAGAGGCCATGGGTGGGATTCTCTGATCCCCCAGCCGCAAGTGGTTCACTGGCGATGGGATTTTAACCTCCCACCGTTTGTCAATGGGATTCTGATGGGGGTTCTGATGAGGGTGGCTGATGGGGGTGGCTGATTGGGTGTCTCTGATGGGGGTTCTGATGGGGGTTCTGATGGGGGTGGCTGATTGGGGTTCTGATGGGGGTGGCTGATTGGGGTTCTGATGGGGGTGGCTGATTGGGGTTCTGATGGGGGTTCTGATGGGCGTGGCTGATGGGTGTCTCTGATGGGGGTTCTGATGGGGTGGCTGATTGGGGTTCTGATGGGGGGTCTGATGGGGTGGCAGATGGGGGTGGCTGATTGGGGTTCTCCCGCCGACGTGGTTCAAACCACCTCTGGTGCCGGCGGGAGAAGGTGGTGCGAGCGATCCGATCGCCCCGCGCCCCCCCCAGGACCCCGTGCGGTGCCCCCACAGTGGCCTGGCCCGCGATCGTGGCCCACCGATCGGCGGGCGGACCTGTGCCGTGGGGGCACTCTTTATCTTCCGCCGCCGCCGCAGCCTCCACCATGGCGGAGGCGGAAGAGACCCCCTCCACCGCGCATGCGCCGGTGGTGACGTCAGCGGCCGCTGACGCTCCGGCGCTTGCGCGGACTCACGCCGACCGGCGAAGACCTTTCGGCCAGCCCTGACGCCGGTCGGCGTGGTGCCAAAAGCCGTTGGTGCCAGTCGGCGGAGCGGGAGTCACTCCAGCACATGCCTAGCCCCCAAAGGTGCAGAGAATTCCGCACCTTTGGGAGGCCCGACGCCGGAGTGGTTCTCGCCACTCCGGTACCCCGGGATCCCCCGCCCCGCCGGGTAGGGGCGAATCCCAGCCCTTTTGCCTCAGCCAAAAGTCTTTAAGGCAGCCCCTGTTACAAATGTCCAAGGCTTCCTCCAAAGCCAAGCACACTTGAAAAGGCTTCCTCTGACAGCCTTTGAAATGCAAAACCCCCATTCAATTTCACACAGCAATACATTTCAACAGCCTGTGATTGGTCCAGACACAGCTACTTGGTGGATTGTTTATTTATCTTTCATGCTTGAATGTACCTCCATCTGTTTTGATGTTAACCACAATGTTTATAAATACTCTTGCTGTGATCGATAGCTCCTGACCGCATCAAAAGCAGCTAAGTGGTTTCTGCTGGAGGTTCTGATGAAGGTTTCTACCAAATTGAGAAATGCAGACTTGAAAACTGAAATCTATTGAAATTTTTAATGGGAAACACTTTCATATTATGTACATTTCCCAGAATTTGACAAGTAACTGGTGGGAGAGCTTTCAGGTGGGACTCTTTGGCCGGGTGCACCAGTGACCGGAGAAGCCTCCCGAGGTCAATGCATTTTTCCATTCTATACGGCTCACCCATGGCATTCTTGCAGTGGGCAGGGCGGGAGAATCCAGTCCTTCATTGTAAACTGTTTACACTCAAGAATATTGTATTAAATGTAGCTTGACGTATTTTTAGGAGGTTTTGGAGAGGTAACTAAGTTGGGGAAAATTAGAGATGTGCCTCAACTATTTTTACTGTGGAGGATTTTCTGCACTCCTAGCCATGTTTCTTGGTGGCAGGAGGCGGCCTGTCATTGGCCGGTGGCAGGATCTTCACGTCCCGCTACTGTTAATGAGATTTCCTGTTGAATCTGTCCCACCCACAGTGAGAACAGCGGGAAAATCCCCCTCCATTGTGTAAAAGTGTGTCAGAAATGTGAAGTGATTCATTTTGGTGGTCAGAAAATGTAGAAACAGCATAAAATAAAGGATAGAATTCTAAAGGGGGTATAGGAGCAGAGGGACTTGGCTGTATATGTGAAAAAGTTATTGAAAGTGGCAGGACAGGCTGAGAGAGTGGTTAAAAAAATCATACAGTGTCCTTCATTAATAGGAGCACAGAGTATACGAACAAGGAGGTTTAATGAACTTGTATTATTCACTAGTTCGGCCTTAGTTGGAATATTGCCTCTAGTTCTGGGCATGTGAGGACACTGGGCGGAGTGCAGAAAAGATTCACAAAAATGGTTCCTGGAATGATTATGGGTAGATTATGAAAGATCCAACGGTATTGTTTAAAAAAGTTGGTTTGGTTTCTCAATATCCTGTCTAACATTGCTTCTCAATCAACACCACTGAAAATGGATTCAACAATGATCCACCTCATGCAATTTCTTACGCATCTATAATGATGGGAAATCGAAACCAATTTGTTGGTTGTGAAGTTGTTTAGGACATCCTGAGATATGATAGGCTACTATGTAAAAGTAAGTTCATTCTTCCTAACCACAATAAATCAGGATAAAATCTACAGTGAGAAGATTGCACCCCGAGGTACATGTCATCTCAAAACAACCTCTATACCTTCTTCTCAGATTGCTGAAAGCAGTCTCAAAGCAATTCATTCCTGTTCTTTTATATCATAATCCTCCTAATTGTGCTCAATTTTATATTGGATGTTGGATGTCCAATGGAGTGCAATTGCCGGTCACTGTATTGTCACAGGGCCCTTGAGTGTGTCGCAGCCACAATACAATTCAACATCTTTCCCTTTCCCTACCCCAATGCTGCACCTGGATACCAGGGAGAAATGGCTTAAGGTGTGAGGACAGTGCAGAGAAACTAAGACCCTTTTGACTAGATATAAGAGGTGGAGAAGAAATCTGATAGACATGTTCGAAATTTTGAAGTAGGTTTCAGAAGGTAAATACGGAAGAATAATTTCCTGCGGTTAGTGAATTATTAGCTAGGTGGCGTTCATTTTAACTCATCATCAAAAGAATTGATGAGAAGAAATTCCTTTTTACACAGAGGACATGAACGCTTGACCAAAAATAATGGTGGAAGCAAAATCTACAATCGGAGATAAATATATGAAAAATATTTTCTTTTAAAGAGCAAAATAATGGGGTTAAGTGGTGCTCTTTAATTAATGAGTGAAGCACTTTATTTTATGAAGTATAATTCTATAACCCTGTGCTCCTGTGGAACAATGCATTAGTGCTATAATACAAAGCTGAGCACATAATTGTGGTGATTGCTCCTCCTATATATGGTATCCCCACATATATCCAGAGGTGTGATAGGTTTCTGTGCAAAAATAAGTTAATTCTTCCTTACCTAGCCACAATAAATCAGGATGACATTGAGTGCAAGAGAAGATTGCTCCCGAAGTTACATGCAGTCACAAAACAACCTTTAAACTTCTCAGATTGCTTAAAATAGTCTCAAAACAATTCTTGCCTTTAGGATGGACTTTATTGGAGCTACTTCTTCTGACTAAAAGAGCCCTGCAAATTGACATTATCTGTCAATAGGCCACGCATCTAAATATTTTGTTCAGTTTTTAAAAAAAAAAATAGTACCATTCAATGACCGTGAAAATAAATTCATAGTAGTGTTTATAAATTCTTAAATGTGAGAGGATAAAATCATTACTTAACATTGTTTGATGGCAATGAGATTATATTGAGAGTACTCCTGTGCACAGACATGACCAGAATCCATGTAAATCAGATGGCAGGAATTACTACCATCTACTTCCAACTACTTATCCATCCACCCAGGTGCATTATGGTATCTCTGATGAACTCAAACAATTCCCCAGTAAATGTCTTCCAACTGAGCTTTGCAAAAAGGCGGTCAGCGGGATTCTGTATCATGTTGTGAATAATAACAATTAAACTTGGAAACTAATTAAGGACTGGGGTCTGGGTTTCTCAAACCCCCCCCCCCCCCCCCCCCCCCGGTCATAGAATCGCCAGGGGGCGGCGTGAATCCCGCCCCGCCACTGGCTGCCGAATTCTCCGGCGCCGGTTTTTTGGTGGGGGCGGGGATCTCGCCGGTCGGGGGCAGTTGGCAGTGCCCCCCCCCCCCCCCCCGGTGATTCTCCAGTCCCCGATGGGCCAAGCGGCCGCCTGTTTTCGGCCAGTCCTGCCGGCATGAATTACACAAGGTCTGTACCGGCAGGACCTAGCTCTGAGGGCGGCCTGCGGAGACCTCGGAGGGGCGCCAGGGAGGATCCGGTCCCGGGGGGGCCCCCATGGTGGCCTGCCCCTCGATTGGGACCCACCGATCTGTGGGCGGGTCTGTGCCATGAGAGCACTCTTTCCCTCCGCGCCAGCCTGTGTAAAGCTCCGCTATGGCCGGCGCGGAGAAGAAACCCCCCTGCGCACGAGCAGGAATCACGGCAGCAGTTTCTGGGAACACGCTGACACTCCTGCGCATGCGCCAACTCACGCCGGCCGGCAGAAGGTGTGGAGGATTCCGGGCGGCACAATGCCGGAGTGGTTTACGCCACTCTTTGGCGCCGGTACGGCCCGCCTGGCGGATACTGGAGAATCCCGCCCATGGAATCCACAAGAAAGGTTTCCGAGCTGCATGCACTAAGGAAAAGAAACAGTAAATTATATGACTGAGTGACTCATCACTTTCCGATGCATTTTAATATATGATTCTTAAAACAATGTGCAAGTATTATTTTTGACAATAAACTATATGATCATATTTTCTTCCCAATTGCAGTCTCAAGTGCCACATCACAACCCACTACACTTGTGTGCTCTTTCTGTTCCCACCAGCTGTCCCTATGATGTGCAGAAGATGTTGTTCAGCCTTGTATTTGCATCTGTTTGTGAATCTGGCACGAGCCCTATCACTCCTCCCATCAGTCTGCTGTTCTCATCACCAAGCCATCTTCTGCTGCTTTCTCAGGCTACTTGCTTCGGTCTTCAGTGTCACATTTTCTCTTTCCCTCCTCCTCCATTCCCAATCATTGCTGCTCAATTACTCCAAACCTCAAGTGTAATATTTAATTCATTTAGCTGGTTTTGCTAACTTGAAGTCTGTTACGATCCTTGGTGAGACCTCCAAGTTGTTGTTGAGATCTGGTTTTATTTAAAGGAGACAAAAAGTTTGAGATTAAAGACACTTGCTAAGTCAATAAAGCCACATGGCTCCATGGGTTTTGAACAGTCAAAAATAAACTTTACTATATAATTCAGCAAAATAAAACTATTTCCAATATCTATCTTATATTCTAACATTCAGGGTTAATATAAAGTACATGAAATTAACTGAAAAACAGTGGTTGAACACACCACACAGCACATTAAATTTCAAATGAGTCCAAAACAGATTCCATGGATTTCTCAACAACCAATACAGATATCCATAACACTGTGAGTCAACTCATCTCACTGAAACTTTGAGCGGCATTTTCTGCACAACCTGACGTGTGTTTTGTAGCAGCAGAGGCAGAACGCCATTGTTCGGCGGAGGAATCTTCTGGTCCTGCCATTGTCAGTGGTGTTTCTTGTCAAATGCACGTTTCACTGCCAGGAAACCCGTGGCGGGGGTGCATCGTTGGTGAGACCAGAAGATCCCAATGGCGTCAACAGCTGGAAACATGCAAGAAAATGCAGATGGCAGATGGGAGATTTGCGCCCTGGATATTTTACCCTCAGTGGTATTTGTACCTGCCTGCTCTCATTGGATCTCTCTGCAGACACTCTGCCTGAGCTCAAAGGCCACCTTGTGGTACACTCTCCATCCACCCCACCCCCCCTTTCCCCCACGAGCTGCAGCACTCACCCTCCACAGAAGGTTAGCTCACCCCTGCTGGTGCCATCTCTCCTTTGAAGTACTGTGCTGAGCTGCGTGCTTACCTCTGAATTCCCCTTCAGAAGTGAAGCCAGGGGCAGATTATTAGGCATGAGGGAGGTTACAGTGGGACTGCCCGCTAATGATATAGCAATGAATTCAAACGGGTTTTTCTCTACCTTTCTCGGTGGGCATGATGTGGAGATGCCGGCGTTGGACTGGGGTGAGCACAGTAAGAAGTCTTACACCAGGTTAAATTCCAACAGGTTTGTTTCAAACACGAGCTTTCGGAGCACTGCTCCTTCCTCAGGTGAATGGGTCATTCAGCCTCAGCCATTCACCTGAGGAAGGAGGTGCGCTCCGAAAGCTCGTGTTTGAAACAAACCTGTTGGACTTTAACCTGGTGTTGTAAGACTTCTTACTTTCTCGGTGGGAACAGCATCACACCATTGCAGAGGACTTGCCGTGTAAATCCCCTTTTTTAGCTCCTCTGATATTTTGCTGCCCCCACCCCTCAATTTAATTGCCGCCTGCTGCAAATGATGGTGCAAAATCCCAACCAAAATGTTAGCATAGGTTCTAGCTACCTTTTAGACATTCCTTAAAAGCTGTGGTAAGAGACTCTTAATTGCCTAAGATATGGTTAAGACAGCATACAGCCGCTTGAACCCAGGCATCAAACCACCTTTATAATTGTAAAATTCGTTAACACCAGTTCCTCACAAACAGCTGCCATCCTGTTCGCAACCTCAACTGGAAAGTGCCCATGCAGAGGCAGAGGCGGAGTGGTATTGTCACTGGACTAGTAGTCCAGAGACCCAGGATAATGCTCTGGGGACCTGGGTTTGAATCCCACCAGGGAAGATGGTGGAATTTGAATTCAACAAAAACCTGGAATTAAGCCCAATGGTGACCATGAAATCATTGTCATTTGTCATTAGAAACCCCTCTGGTTTGCTAATGCTCTTTAGGGAAGGAAATAACCATCCTTATCTGGTCTGCTCTACACATGGCTCCAGAGATGCAGCAGTGTGGTCGACTCTTAAATGCCCTCAGAGATGGGCAACAAATGCTGGCCCAGCCAGTGATGCCCACATCCCACAATCGAATAAAGAGCTAGCAGAAATTCAAACTGAACTGTTTAAAGCACAGTAAAATTGAAATCCATAGATATTACTTCTGACCAACAAACTAACCTAAAAAATAATAGTATTATGAAAATTATCAGCCCCCAGCTCGAGGATGAAAGTGTACTAACATTGATTCCTCGCTTAACCTACAGTTGATCTAACTCCATTTATTTAAAATTGAATGCCAGCTGGAAGTAGTTAATCCTTTGCATTGCAACTCAAACATCACAGAAGTCCTCCATATTAGCCAACTCCTCGGACAGCACCAAAAACCTTGGTATATGTCAGTCTGAGTAACCAAGATTATGTTGTGGAGACTAGTACCTTTGATTCCAAGATAAAGTTCCTCACCTGAAACAACAACTTGTTGACAACTATGAAACGAATGTGACAATTGTTTCCCAGATATGTTTTATGTGCGAAACCCCTAATTATAGCAAATTGATAAATGAGAAATCCCTTAAGTACATGTCTTTTACCTTGATGATAATATCCCTTCTTTCATTCTTTGTAAATTCTCTCTTCTCTGTTCGAAATCCATCTTATATTCTCAATTTTTCAGTTCTTCCCTTGTATCCATCTTGTCAATATTCCCTATTATTTTCCTTATCCTTCAATTGACTTACACATATTAATTTTATTTAGTTTTATTTGGTCCAACCAATTAAGGTGAAATCAGTTTCTCTAATAAGTATGTGTCAACGCCTTGATTATCTAAAAATAAATTCTTACAATACCAGCAACCTGAACCATGTTGTGCTATTGTCCAGTAGCTGAACATCGAATCATGGAACCACTACAGTGCAAAAGAAGGCCATTTGGTCCGTCAACTCTGTACCGACCCTCTGAAAGAGCACACACCTCGGCCCAGTCCAATTCCCTCCCTATCCCTGTAATCCCAACTAGGGGTAATTTACCATGGCCAGTCCACCAATCCTGCACACCTTTGGACTGTGGGAGGAAACTGGAACACCCGGAGGAAACCCATGTACACATGGGGATAACGTGCAAACCCCAATCAGTCAGCCGAAGTTGGAATCGAACCCATCCCTGGGGCTTTAAAACAGCAGTGCTGACCACTGTGCCACCGTGTCATCCCTGCCTTGTACCCCTATACAGCTGAAAGTACCCCAAGCTTAGTGCATTGGTGCAGTGGGCCTATACAACAGTCGGAATCGAACCGGGGTCCCTGACGCTGTGGGGCAGCAGTGCAAACCATTGTGCCATCATGCCATTCTTGTTTGAGGCCAATTCTTCAGTACATTTCACCATGTACCATGCATTTTGCATGTTAGTCACTCAACACATTTGTGAAATAAACTTGCCCAACCGTAACTACACACTTGCATTGGTATTTCAACATCATGGTTGGGCTTCTCCGTCAGCCGACGCTGAAATACGGAAAGGTAATTCAACAGAGAATCAGTTTTGATGCCAAAATTGTGGTGGGCGCTGGGTTCACGCCAAATCACAATTCTCCAGTGCCTCGACAGTGATGTCAATGTGTTCTACTCCACATGTACAGTAAATGCCGTTTGCGTATCATTAGCTGGCCTGACCTGGTATTCTCGGGGCCTCTGTGATTCTTTGCCAGGCTTGGGGGGTGGGTTGACGGAATAACGGGCCGTTAGGGCGGGGGTGGCCTCCCATGGGACTGGGGCAATGTCCAGACATGGACCGCCATTGCCGTGACTTACAAGGCAGCCATCTTGCTGCGCACCCCACTGACCACCCACCTTGGCCCTTGGTTCTGCCGAGTGCCACCGGCCGTATGGGTTGCTGCACCCCACCACACTGCACCGCAGCTCCCCCCCTCCACCTCACCACTCCTGCACCCCAGCCCCCACCTCCACCCTAACCCCCACCGTCCACCTCACCACCCCCGCGACCCAGCTCCCACCCTCCACCCCACCACTCCTGCACCCACCCTCCACTATACCAGCCCCTGACCCCAACTGGCCGCCATCTGGGTGTGCTGAGGAAAGGGGAGGGGTTTTGTTGGGGTGGAGGGAGTGGGGTGTATTGGGGGGGGGGGGGGCTTGTGGGGGTGGTGATGGTGTTGATGGAATGGGGGGGTGAGGTTGGTGTGGGGGTGGGGCTGGTGAGGCAGTGGTGTGGGTGAGGGTAGTGTGGGGGTGGGGAGGGTGACACAAATGTCACGGGGAACTGCAACACAGTTGGATCAAAGCTCCTCACCCGATGCCGTCCATCATCCTGGCAACTGCCCTTTCTTCAGGCCCGTCGACCACATCCGGTGCCTTCTGCACTGCTGTGGTGAGGGGTTGCAGGTCCGGAGGTCTTCCTCCAGTCTTCCGGTGGTTGTGAGAGGTCTTCTCCTGGAGGGGGGGAAACAGAAGACGCGCAGTATGAGACAGTCCAATGACGTACACAGTCCAGGGGGTGGGTAGCTAGTGGCTTCAGTGGCCAGGCACCTGACCATGCCGTCCAGTATGGGTGCCATCATGTGGCGCAGGGTGGGATTTTGGCTGCCTTCTGCCTGGAGGGGGGTAGGTTATGGGTGTGTTGGACGAGGGTTAATGCCAGGGGCATAGTGCTGCCTACTCACTCTGGCCTAACTGAGGAGGCCATGCAGATTTTTCCTGCAATACTGGTTGGTCCGGACGGTGCTGCCCATGGCGCTGACCATCTCTACCACTACCTGCATCTCGGCCCGGTAAACGGTACTGGCTGACAGTCTCTTTCCTTGATTGGGGTACATGGTCGCCCATCTCTGCGTTGTCCAGCAAGTCTCCAGTTCCACGTTGGTGAACCCCGGGGCTGCGTATCTTGCTGCCATCTTATTGGCTGGGATGGCGTGTGAGGGGAGTGAAGTGTGTAAATGTAGCTGCAGCTTGACAGCCTCCTGAGTGCCAATCCTGCACCCGGCGAATCCCACACAATTTCTTATTGGAATTGATTGTGCTCCACGTGGCGTCGGTCCAGGGGCAGTGTCAGTTTTGCTTTCGTAGAAGTCTGCGAATCCTGCCCTGGCGTCAACACTTAGGGCGGAATTCTCCGCTCCCGGGAAAAATCGGGAGGGCCGTCGTGAACTCGGCCGAGTTTCACGACGGCCTCGGAGGCCGCTCCTCGCCCCCTATTCTCCCCTCCCGGAGGGGCTAGGAGCGGCGCTCCGTAAATCCCGGCCGCGGGGGCGTCGCGCCGAGAATGACGCGGCCGGCTCGCCTTATGACATCAGCCGCGCATGCGCAGGTTGGCCGGCTCCAACCCCGCATGTGCGGCTGACGTCATGACGCTGACGGCACGAACCCACGCATGCGCGGTGGCCGTCTTTCCCCTCAGCCGCCCCGCAAGATGTGGCGGCTTGATCTTGTGGGGCGGCGGAGGGGAAATAGTGCGTCCGATTTGGAAGCTGGCCTGACGATCGGTGGGCACCGATCGCGGGCCTGTCCCCTCCCGAGCAAAGTCGTGGTGCTCTTGCCCCAAACGGCCCCCTAGAAGCCCCAAATGGGCTTCTGGCACCCGTTTCACGACGGCAGCAACCAGGTGTGTTTGCCGACGTCGTGAAACGGTCGTGAACGGCCGGCCGCTCGGCCCATCGGGGTCGGAGAATCGCCGTTCACCGTGATTCTTCCGAGTGGGGGGGGAGGGGAGAGAATCGCGGGGGGCGCCAGGGGGGGCATGATAAATGTCGGGGGGCCCTCCCGCGATTCTCCCACGCCGCATGTGGTGCGGAGAATTCCGCCCTTAGTCTCAGGAACGGAGAATTTGGCCATATGTCTTCTTTTTCAACTTCAAGTTTCAGGTTGTGTGCATATGTTGGGGTCTCTATGGTAAAGTCTTATACCATAAGACATAGGAGAAGAACTATGCAACTCAACCCATCGTCTTCACCCACGTCTTGGTTCCAATACCTTGGACGATGGCCAAACAGGTGCCTGCCGCACACCATCAAGGGCACCTACCAATCCAACCCCCACCTTACTTCGGCATATTGGACCATAAGACGGTGCTCCTTCTCTCATTATACAAGCAGAAACTTAAGCGGGGAAGTCAGTTAAGAAGGTCGTGCTATGCTGGTCTGAGGCACCAGAAGTCCAAAGATGTGCGGGTTAGGTGGATTGGCCATGCTAAATTGCCCGTAGTGTCCTAAAAAACAAGTAAGGTTAAGGGGGGGAGTTGTTGGGTTACGGGTATAGGGTGGATACGTGGGTTTGAATAGGGGTGATCATTGCTCGGCACAACATCGAGGGCCGAAGGGCCTGTTCTGTGCTGTACTGTTCTATATAAGAGCTCCTATGTGACTACTTGGAGTCAGTGGACTGGTCCATATTCAAGAATTCAGTGACCAACTGAAACGAGTATTCCAGCACCATCACAGACTTCATCAGCAAGTGTGTAGAAGATTGTGTGCCAAAGAAGGCAGTATGTACGTTCCCCAATTGGAAACCGTGGTTTAATCAGGTGATACACGCCCTGCTGAAGGCCAGGTCTGAGGCATTCAAGACGGGCGATCCTGACCTACAAAAAAAATCCAGGTACCACCTCCGCAAAGCCATCAGGGAAGCCAAGCGACAATACCCGACTAAGCTAGTCACAAAACAATGACACGGACTTTCCTCGGTTCAGGCAAGGCTTAAGCAACATAAAGGGCTACTAAGCAAGGCTGAGTAGAATCTCTGGCAGCAGAGCACCCTTCCCCAATGAACTCAATGCATTCTATGCTCGTTTCGAGCAGGAACCCACAAACCATTATCAACTGTCCCAGCAGCCTCGGACACACCCATGCCTACTATCACAGCTTCTGAAGTCAGATCAGATTGGCCTTCTTAAAAGTGAACCCCCGACAGAGTCCCTGGTTGTGCACATAGATGCTGCGCGGACCAACTGGTGGGTGTGTTCGCGGACATCTTCAACCTCTCCCTGCTCTGTTCCAAGGTTCCCATCCGGTGGCCTTGACATCTATCATTATGAAGTGCTTCGAGAGGTTGGTTATGAGACACATCAATTCCATACTCCCAGAATGCCTTGATCCACTGCAAGTCCAAAGATGTGCAGGTTAGGTAGATTGGCCATGCTAAATTGCCCTTCATGTCCAAAATTGTCCTTAGTGTTGGGTGGGTTATGGGGATAGGGTGGAGGTGTTGACCTTGGGTAGGGTGCTCTTTCCAAGAGCCGGTGCAGACTCGATGGGCCGAATGGCCGCCTTCTGCACTGTAAATTCTATGAAACTATGAATTTCTATTCTGCCACACCTGGTCCACTGCAGACACCATCTCCATGGCCCTACACTCAGTCCTGGAGCATCTTGACAAAAAGGACTCCTACACCAGACTCCTATTCATTGACTGCAGTACACCTTCAACACTATAATTCCAGCCAAGTTCATATCAAAACCCCAAAATCCAGTACTTGGCTCCTCCCTCTGCTACTGGATCCTAGACTTCCTGACCATGGACAACAACCAGGTAAGGATAAACATAAACACCTCATCCACGATAGTCCTCAATACCAGGACCCTGCAACGCTGTTCACTTAACTGCCTACTATACTCCCTATGGCAAAATTTGGCTGCAACTCCATTTGCAAGTTTGCTGATGATATGACCGTAGTAGGTCGGATCTCGAACAACGATGAGTCAGAGTACAGGAGAGAGATAGAGAACCTAGTGGCATGGTGTTACGACAACAATCTCTCCCTCAACAGCAGCAAAACTAAAGAGCTGGTCATTGACGTCAGGAAAAAGACAATCCTCTGGCTGCATCAATGGTGCCGAGGTGGAGATGGTTGACTGCTTCAAATTCTTAGGTGTGCACATCACCAACAATCTGTCCTGGTCCACCCATGTCGACGTTACGACCAAGCAAGCACAACAACGCCTATACCTCCTCTGGAAACTGAGGAAATTTGGCATGTTCACATTGACCTTTACCAGTTTTCACAGGTGAACCATCAATGGCAACCTATCTGGCTGCATCACAGCTTGGCTTGGCAATTGCTCAACCCAAGACCGTAAGAAACTACAGAGAGTCGTGAACGCAGCCCAATCCATCATGCAAACCCATCTCATTGACTGTCTACACCTCCCGCTGCCTTGGGAAAGCGGGCAACATAATCAAAGACCCCTCCAACTTGGGTGATTCTCTTTTCCAACTTCTTCTATCGGTCAGGAGATACAAAAGTTCGAGAACACGCGTTAACAGGTTCAAAAACAACTTCTTACCCACTGTTACCAGACTCCTGAATGGCCCTCTTATAGACTGAACTGATCTCTTCACACATCTTCTCTACTGAGTAGTACTACACTCTGCATGATCATCCGATGCCTGTGCCCATGTATTAACATTGTGTATTTATGTATGTCCTATTTTCTTTCATGTTTGGAATTATCTGTCTGGACTGTACACAGGATGATAATTTTCACTGAGTGCCACGAGAGACCCGTTAATGTGATGTTAATATATGCTACTGCACATTTTGCAGGCCCACGGCAGCAAGTGGCGTGGGCAGCGTTCAGACCACTACCGAGGCGCTCGAGCATGGCATTACATTGAGAGCCTGGCGCCGACCTCGATTTTCGGCTGAAGCCATATTCTCCACCCAATCACGATTCGCGATTCCGGCATTAGCCAACGGAGAATACCATCTATTGTCTGTGCTGGCAACACCTGAGGAATCCTAGGAATTCCTTCAGAGATGAGAAACTTCCATGTTGTTTTCGCTGCTTCTGTTAGGTAAATATGACATCTTGATGAAACATTTTACTTAATCATAAATACTATTGACTCATACCTTGTTAGGTAGGGCACAATTTCACCCCATTGCTATTGATTAAATATTCGGAACTTGTCATTTTAGTTAAAATATTTTTACACCTCAAAACCCTAAAACTTACATGAGGGAGATATTTCCACCTCTCACAAAGAAAATTTTGGGAACTGTTGCAGGAGAATATCTACCCAACTTTCGAAAATCTATTATTCAGCTTTTGGAGCTGTTTATTCTGGTATGAATTCCCATTGCCCCAGCGGAACTCTCATGTTCTACTGAATGTTTAATTGTCTCTATCTGTACATTCCCTATACCCTTCAATCCTAATCTTAATTAGATATGTATCCTGTTGTTTTTTGTTTCATGGCATTATTGGAAATCAATTCCGCAGGTTCACTGCCGTGGAAGGAAAATAAATCTTTTATTCCTAAAAATGTTGTTGCTGTGTTCTCTGCTGTTACATTCACTGCCCAACTAAAAGAACCTGATTACAACTGAGTTGTTTGTTCTGCAATAGCATCGTGAGTCATGTCACCAATTTCATTCATGGAAGAATTATTTTCATCCAACTGTATGTGCAGGAGCATTTACATTCAGTCTAATCTTTAATACAAATTCTGAGTCAAGAAAGTAACTCCTCTTATACAGGTTTATTTGGCCAAAGTGTGAACACTGTTTATTTGATCAGTCTGTGATTACTTAGACTAACTATTCATTAGCACATTGTGGTTTGTGAGAGCTTAATGTGTACAAGTTGGTGACTGTTTCTAACACTGCAACAGTGGCTAGAGTTAAAAAGGATCTGGGGTCGCGAAAGACACTCTGGGTGTGATTCCGCGGGTCCATTAGCCACAGGTGCAAATCTCGTAAGTAGCTGCAAAATGTAAAAACGGGATTTGAAAACGAGAACCAGATTTGAATGAATTTAAAACCATTTTAATATCATTAGCGAGTTTAAAGTTGAATCTTCAGACCTCATTGAATCTACCCACCCACCAGCATGAAGTCATGCAGGAGGGAATTACTCACGGTTTTCAAAAAGGGGATCAGGCACCATGACCTCTGAGAAGGAGGAAGGAGGTGAGCCCCCTCTCCATCTTGTATCAGCAGTGACTGCTGGCCAGCTCCAGAACGGTGGTTCAAGAGTGTTGGGTGGGAGGGGGGGGGGGGGGGGGGGGGGGGGGGGGGCGGTGAGGAGAGGTTGGGGGACCCTTCCGGGATGGGAGTTGTCATAATATACACCAGTATATCATGGTGCAGACACATACTGATGGACATACATAGAATTTACAGTGCAGAAGGAGGCCATTCGGCCCATCGAGTCTGCACTGGCTCTTGGAAAGAGCACCCTACCCCCTATCCAAGGTCAACACCTCCACCCTATCCCCATTACCCAGTAACCCCACCCAACACTAAGGGCAATTTTGGATACTAAGGGCAATTTATCATGGCCAATCCACCTAACCCGCACATCTTTGGACTGTGGGAGGAAACCGGAGCACCCAGAGGAAACCCACGCACACACGGGGAGGACTTGCAGACTCCGCACAGGCAGTGACCCAAGCCGGAATCGAACCTGGGATCCTGGAGCTGTGAAGCGATTGTGCTATCCACAAGGCTACCGTGCTGCCCCCTAGGGACCAGTCAACATGCACAAACACCGCAGCCAATCACCAGTTAAAATACACACACTAGAAAGGCAAAGGGCACCATGGTTCCGCTCATTCTGGATGCTGCCTCTCAGTGTAACAAGAACTCATCCAGCCCAGCACAGACTCACACCACGTGCTGAGAGAATCAACTGGTTCGGACAGGCTTAGGTCTCTAGTTAAACTAGCATCGTTTAAACCCACAGTTCTCGTATGTCGATTAGTTAATAGTTGGTTAATAAAATAGAGTTGAATCTTCCTCAGTGTTGGTGGTATATGTTAACCTCGCAAGTCTACATTATCCAACACTTCAGGTGTCACAGGTGGTGTTAGTTGTTCAGAAGTCTGCAGGCTGTGTATTTACAAAAGTTCTCAGAACGCTGTGTCGGTCTGCATATTGTGTTGTCAAGAAATGAAAAGAAGTGCTGAGTTAGTCGGCTGTTATTAGCATGGGGGCGTCTGTGGGTGCGGGGCTCATCAGGTGGGGAGTAGGGTGTGATGAGACTGAAGGAGGCTGGTCAAAGCGACTGTTTGGATGGGACCCTAAAACAGAAGGCAGGTTGGTGACCAGCCTGGGAGGGAGGGGGGGGGGGGGGGGGGGGGGGGGGGTAAGCATTTAAGGTTAATGGAGTGGCTCTCTGGGAATCTTGTGCAAGGACTCATGCTCATCAAACTAGTTGGCTATCATGAGTTAGCCCATAACAATATCAGCAGTCCACATTCTCAAGTCAAGGATATGGGTGAAAACTTCTGTTTCAAGGATAAAAGGTTCCATGCGAGTAATTCGCACCTGCTTGACTTCATGCTGGTGGGTGGGAAGATTCAATGACGTCTGAAGATTCAACTTTAAACTCACTAATGATATTAATAAGGTTTTAAGCTGCATAGAGGCACAAGGCAGGTATGCCTGTTTTCCCCTGCTGCTGTTTGCCCTCGCGATTGAACCATTAGCGGTCGTGCTTAGGGCGGCAAAGAATTGGAAAGGGATCCGAAGAGGAGACAGAGAGCACAGAATCTCGCTGTGTGCAGATGACCTGCTCCTCCACATCTCGGACCCTCAAAACAGCATGGAATGAATCATGACACTCTTGAAAGAGTTTGGAAACTTCGCGGGCTATAAATGTAACCTGAGCAAAAGTGGAATCTTCCCAGTGAACCCGCAAGGGGAAGGGGCAGAGTTGGGGGGGGGGCTGCCATTTAAACAGACCTGACACACATTCTGCTACCTGGGGATCCAAATCGCTCACAACTGGACAGGGATCTACAAGTGGATCCTGACCAGCCGGGTGGAGGAAGTATAAAAAAACCTGTAGAGATAGAACACACTCCCACTCTCCCTGGAGGGGAGGGTGCAGATGAAGAAAATGAACTTACTGCCTAGGTTCCTCTTCCTGGTTAGATCCATCATGATCTACACCCCCAAGGCTTTTTTCAACTCACTGGACAAATTGATTATGGGATTTGTGTGCGTGGGAAGAATGCAAGGATCCCAAAGAGACTACTGCAGAGAACGAGATCCATGTGGGGCCTAGTTCTCCCAAACCTGCAATAATACCATTGAGCAGCGCCAGTGGAGAGAATAAATGGGTGGCGAAAGGAACCAGAGGCTGAGTGGGTGCTCATGGAGGAGGGCCCCTGCCGCGGTTCCTCCCTCCGGGCCTAGCCACGGCAGCTCTCCCATCCCCAAAAGCCAAAAAATCTCTTTGGTTGCCGCTGTATAATGTTTATTTTTGTTCAAATTTGAACTTTGCATTCAATTAAATACATTTTGCCTACATGAGTTGGAAACAAGGTCCGTTTTGTATCTTATTTTTGTGACAAATACTTCTGCTCTGTGATTGTCATACATTTCCCACCAGATATAACCTCAATGTTACATGGTGTTCTGAAGAAATGTTAGCTGGTATGGTGCAGCAGCAGGAACCGGTCAATATCTACACAGCAATCATTGGCATGTCTTCACTGGCTTACAGTGACTGAATAAGCCAAATTATTTTCTTATTATTGGTCTTTCGGGGATTGCATTCTGTAAACAGCCATTTTTCTGTGAAATCTGACAATAGGCGACTTAGGCTAATAAACAGAGGGATTGATATTCCTTATAATCGAGGTTTTAGTACCAAAATGAGTCAATGGGTGATATTCCACGATTTGTACTACTGTTCTGAAAATATATGAAATCCTTCCATGTGTTTTAGCCTCATGCATCTGCTGAAGTCCAACATGCATTCACAATGACCTCTTGTTTATAATTAAGGCTTTCTCAGGAAGATCTACTTGACAAAATGTTAAGCAGCAAGATGCTGAACACACAAAATGCCGCAAAGAATTGAAAAGGTGTATCTTCTTGTTCGTCCTTTGAGGTGAAGATGACCATATTCATCATCTGGAATGTTTGGTAGCTTTTCAGTGGGTATGCAGAAGACTGTTGAGGCAGATCTGAGCCTGCAATGTTCGGTTGTAACTAGGACAGGATACCGCAGACAATCGAGTTGCCAGCACAGGATTTCCTCTTCTTGCATTTTCTCTCTGTCTCTGATAGGCACTGGCTTTTGAAGGAGGCCGCACCATTTTTTTCTTTGGTTGCGTCGGGTGCAGCGATTCTGGGTGAGCTTCTCCCAGGATTCAAAGTCAATATTAAAAATCCTAAGTGAAGTCCTTGTTGTGTTCCTTTGAATACCATGAGAACTCACCCCAGGCTCTCCATGCAAGCTTTGATTTGGTAAGCAATTCTACTGACCAGCCCAATTTGGTTGAGACTGTCTCAATATGGTGACGATGCTTGGCATGCCAGCATGGATAAGGACCTCAATGTTTGGTATTTTGTTTTGCCATCTTATCTTCAGAAACCTCTGAAGGTAGCTCAAATGTTACTGGTTCAGTTTCTTGATATCATGTGGTACACAGTCCACATTTTGCAGGACCATTGTTTTCAGTTTGGGCGGCAGACATCTCTTCATTCCTAGACAGGTATTTGAAATCTACCGAAGTCTACACTTGGTTTGGCAATTCTTGCTTGAATCTTGTCGTCAATATAAACAGCTCAAGAGAGAGTGTTCTACCAAGATCAGTGAATAAATCCACTGCTGATAACTTCTGGTCTTGGGCTCGAGATAGAGCTGCCTGGAGCAGGCTGGTACATTACTTCAGGTTTCATTGTGCTGATGATAAGGTCAAAATTGTCGCATACATTGGAGATCAAGTCCATGCGACATTGCACAGTCATTAGCAAACAGGAAATGTCCTTGGAGATCTTAGTTTTCAAATGGAGTCATCTCAGATTGAATGGCTTCCTGTTCTTGCAAAATCTGACTAGAAAGCATCGGATTGAATGACAGAGGAAAACATGCCGAAGAGAGTTGGCTGACACACATCCTGGTCCATTAGTGACTGGGAATGGGGCAGGAGGCTTACCTTCTTCCAGGACACAAGCAAACATGCCATCGTGGAACGCTGTTCGAGGGTCGGGTAAAGTGTCTGAGTTTAAATAAAATATAGGAAGATATTTGAGAGATAAGGTGCTATCTGGTCTGCAGACAAGTGCTTGAATTTGCAATATTGACACAGCTTGCAGTATTTGTTGAGCTTATTTCATGTTTACAGTGCTGCAGCTCCCTGAGGTAGCTCAATAGGAGTTGTCAGCCTTCAGGGAGCACCTGCCCGCACCCTCACGTATCTTGGCACCCGCCCTCACCCTCACATCTCTCGGCACCCACCCTCACTCAGCAGCACTGTACCTTTCTCGGTGAACATTTCATGCTGGCTGCCAGTTGATTGGCTAGTCAGTGTGAAATTGCATGTCATATGGGCAGGATATTCTGTCCCCACCCGGCGCCGGGATTGTCCAGTCCTGCTGACTCTCCTGCTGCAGATGCCACCTCAGTGAGACGGGAAAGTTCCGACCCCTGTGTCTATTTATAAAGCCCACAGGCTGGGTTCTCTGCAGCCCTACGCCAACATCGCATTCGGTGCGGGGGCGAAAAATGGCCGTTTACAATTAAATCGGGACCGGCGCCGCTGAAGCGATTCTCCGGGAATCACTCGCGCATGGCCTATACGGCGCGGCTAGGGGGCTGTTGACCGAAACCACCCCGCAATTCTCCGTGCAAAACTGACCGAGTTCCTGACGGCGTGGTTCTAACCATGTATCGGCCGCCGGTAACCCCGGGTGGCGGCTGCAGCTGCCCTGGTGGGGGGGCGGTGGGATCGATCATTGGGGGTGGGTCTCACGGACGGCCAGAGGAGTAATCGGGCATCACGGATCCGCAGGGGCGCACGATCTCGGGGGGGCGTACATTTTGGACGACGGTCCGAGATCCGAGTCCGCCATCGCGCACGGCGAGGCTACTGCAGGCCGCCGCCTTGCGCATGCGCGGACTCCCAACCGGAAGTGCAGGGCCCTGTATCCATAAGCAGAGCTGCTAGGAGCACTGTGGGGCCCTACCAGCCCCCTGCAGGTTGGAGATTCGCTCAGGACTTTCTTAAGGAAAGTCCAGAGTGAAGCGCCAGTGTTTTTTGCTGGTGTGGGGACGTTGCCCCATTTTTGGAGAATCCAGCCCCTTTTTAAAAATAAATTTAGAGTACCCAATTAATTTTTTCCAATTAAGGGGCAATTTAGTGTGGCCAATCCACCTACCCTGCACATCTTTGGGTTGTGGGGGTGAAACCCACGCAAACACGGGGAGAATGTGCAAACTCCACACGGAGAGTGACCCAGAGCCGGGATCGAACCTGGGACCTCAGCGCCGTGAGGCAGCAGGGCTAACCAACTATGCCACCGCGCTGCCCTGAGAATCCAGCCCCTTGATCTTAGTTCCCACTTTGTCAACCTGCCCTGCCATTTTCAATGACTTTTGCACATTTATTTCCTGGTCTGTCTGCCGTCTTTTTAGAATTGTGTCCTCTTTTATTGACTCTGCATATGTATTACCTCACATTTCTCTGTGATGTACGAAATCTGTCATGGGACGATTCTGAGCCCATGTAAACCGTCACTGAAAATGGTTACATCATTCTTCTGGTAGTGTGCTGCACAACCTGCACTGCAACGTGAAGATCAGTTAGACCAGGGGGAAATAGAGAAGCACCACATCTGTTCAGATGAGCTGGTGGTCAAGGAGGGCGGCAAGGGTCAACACTCAGAGAAGGAGGAGGTCCACAGGTCACTGAAAGGGGCAACACAGGTGGAGAAGGTATACGGCATCATTGCCTTCATTGGCCGGGGCATTGAGTATAAATATTGGCAAGTCATATTGCAGCTGTATGGAACCTTAGTTAGGCCACACTTGGAGTATAGTGTTCAATTCTGGTCGCCAGACGACCATAAGGATGTGGAGGCTTTGGAGAGGGGGCAGAGGAGATTTACCAGGATGCTGCCTGGTATGAGGACATTAGCTATGAGGAGAGGTTAAATAAACATGGTTTGTTCTCACTGGAATGACGGTGGTTGAGGGGCGACCTGATAGAGGTCCACAAAATTATGAGGGGCATAGGCAGAGTGGTAGTCAGAGACTTTTCCCCAGGGTAGAGGAGTCAATTACTAGGGGGCGTAGATTTAAGGTGCGAGGGGCAAGGTTTAGAGGAGATGTACGAGGCAAGTTTTGTATATGGAGGGATGAAGAGCCGAGTGTGCCTGAGGGATTAGTGGAGCATGGCGCCATCCAATGACAGCGTGGAGGATCTGATTGGGTGAACAACATCATGTTTAATACAGGAGTAATATTTCAGTCGTGATTTATCTCGAGTAATGACTAGGTTCCCCCATGCCCACTATGTGCCTATTGTTTCTTATTCTTCCTCCCCACAGCCACAGCTGATGTTGAGTTGGCCTGCTGCCTTCCGCATCCAGTGGCCTGAGATGACCTTGTCGGGCGTTCTCTGGGGCCAGCACCTCGAGGGTCTGGACCTACTTTAGATGATCGCAGGTGTTATTGTGCTGCCCTCCTTGGTGGGTGGGCTGGAGATGTGTCGCTCACAAGAAGGGGGGTGTCAAATGGGCTCGACACCCCAGGGTCTGATGGATGAAAGGCCCCGGGCTGTGATCTTGTCAATCCCGTTGATCCGCTTTCCTTTGGGTGCCCGGCAGTACCTGGGCTCATCCATGGGATAGAGGGACAGCTGGAGTGGGATCCGGAACCCCGCTGTCCTCTGCCGCTGATACTCATGGATTCCCACGAATGCCTGCACCATACAGTTGAAGCACCATGGAGCTCATGTCCTCAGGCCTGGAGGCCATGAGTTGAACCGTGGAGTGGGCACTCCCACCATGGAATACAAGCCATGTGCCAAGGTCTCCACTGTGGATGCCATCCTTTTCGTATTGGCCTTGTTGTGTTGGAGTAACGGCACCATCTCCTCAGACAGAAAGTGAAGGAACTCCTCCAGTCTGTCCTGCAGTCTGAGTAGGCATGCTGTCATCCTTTCTTGATGTTCGTGACTCTGTCTTTGCAGTTCCTACAGCTCTGGGGCAACAATACACAGGGGCACATCAGCGGTCAGGGGCCCGAATAAGTGCCAGTTCCCTGGGATGCTCCTTCTTATGCCTGCTGTGCATCTTCAACTGTAAGATGCTCACCAGTGAGTGACCTAGATGCTTGCCTACTCGTTATTCCCACTGAGGTGTGAGTGTCTGCGCTGGTGGATGGTGCAGGTGCCAGCTGTGATGTCTCCTGGATGCTTGTCATCAAGATGACTCCCTTAGAGTTGTGGTGTCCAGATGGTGTGGGAATGGTCCAGGCTGTTTGGTTGATTGAGCTGCAAGTGAAACAAGATGGCATTAGTGCTTCGCGGGGTATAAATGTTGGGAAAAAGTTAACTCATATGAGACTTGCACCATGGCTCAGGTCCTGGTGTTCTGGCTTTTGTCTGCTGCCTCCACTGCACAGGTTTGGTCCTGCTCCTCTCCAGTCAGCTCAAATGTCCATGCCTTTAAGGGGATTAAACATCTCAGTTTGTGCATGACTCCAGTAGGCTGGGCCCACTCAAGCCAGTTGTGCCTGTGTTTGTCTTGCAATGAGACAGATGGGGAGTGTGTAGGTGGGAGTCCTGGCAGGTCAGATAGTGATGAAGTCTGCGCATGCATGAGGTGTGAGTGGGAACGGGGATGTGCGGAGCAGATTATCTACTGGGGGAAGTTTGGGGAGTGGGGCAGAGGGCACCTTGAGAAGTGTTGATTATCCATGAGGTGGCTGGGAGACAGATCACCATGGTGATGTGAGGAGTATGTGAAGGGGTGCAGCTGGAAGCACGAGTAGGCATACTGACAGCACTAAGACGTTCATTCATCTTCTTCTGGCACTGTTGCCCCATCCTCTAATGCAGCGAGCAGGCACTCACTAACATGGCCACTACCTCTCAGGCGGTGATGTTGACTTGGTTGATGGACGTCTGCACAATCGCGGGTGGAAGATATCACACCTCTGCTCCACACCATCCAGTTTTGGTGAGGGCACCCTCCATCAATCTTCCTGTCAGCCATCTCCCCTAATGAACTTCGAACAGCTGCTGGGGGGGGGGGGGGGGGGGGGGGGGGGGTGTAAAAGGAGCGCATCACTGATTGCAGAGATTATGTTTTCTTGGGGCAAGCAAATCAGAGGCAAGCTGCCATGAATGTGGCATGACTCATGTGGGGGAAAATATTGTTAAAGAGGCTGAATGTTGCGCTGGATTCTCCGATTTGAAGACCAAGTGCTGATGCCGGCGTGGGAACAGTGGCGTTTAACGCCAGAAAAAATGCTGCAAAAGCTGCACTGATGCTCCACCTGGTGGGGGCTAGCAGGCACGCATTGTAGAGCCCCCAGTTTTACTTGCCGGGTCGATGGCCGCGCATGTGCACGGCGGCGGTCTGCAGCGACCGCACCGTGCAACATGGCGCCGGCCGCGCACGGGCCATGCCTGCCGCATACGATCCCCCAGTAACCCCCCTCACCACCCCCGAACCACTCCCCCACCAGCGCCCCAGCCATGCCCCACTGCCCATGGAACAGCTCCACCCACTCCGCCGACTGTGGTGGCGCTGGACTCAGTCTATAGCCGCCACGCCAGGTTCATGGAAAGAAATAGCAAGAGTGACCCACACCGTCGGGAACTCGGGCCATTGGGGGCGGAGCATCAGGGGAGGACCTCAGGCAACATCCTGAGGTTGTCCATACAGCATTCAGTACACTGTTTTTGAGGGTGGCGGAGCATCGCAAAAGCAGTGCCATCCCCGATTCCAGCATACACCAGGATTCTCCGGCTGATCTCCGAATGCAATTTTGGCGTCGGCGATCGGAGAATCCCACCCATTCAGTGAGTTCTGTTGCTGGGATTCTCACCGGTTTTCTCCCCGGAACCAACTCTTTGAAAAAGTATCATAAAATTCCAGCCCATGTGTTTGCCCATTCCACCAACTTATTATTGTCCTCTTGAAGTCTGTCACTATTCTTCTCACTGATCACAGATTCCCAAGTTTGGTGTGATCAGCAAATTTCAAAATTGTGCCCTGCACATACCCAAGTTTCGGTTATTAATGCAGATCAAGAAAAGCAGTGGTCTAGTATTGACCTTTGGTAAACAGCACTTATACCATCGTACAGTCTGAAAAACAATCATTCACAGCTACTCTCTGTTTTCAGTCACTCAGCAAACTTTGTATCCATGCTTCCACAATCCATTTTATTCCATGATCTTTGACTTTGCTGAGAAGTCTGTATTGTGGCACTTTATCAGATGGCTTTTAGAAGTCTCTGTATGTCAGATCAGTCACATTATCCTCAACACCCTCCTATTACCTCATCAAACAGCCCAGTCAAGTTAACTAAACAAAATATACTTTTAACAAATCCGAGTTGACTTTTCTTAATTGATTGCATGTTCCTGACTGATTGTTACTTTCGACCCAGATTATTGTTTCCAAAAGCTTTCTCTCCACTGAGGTTAAATTGACTGGCAAGTACTTTCTGACCTTAACCTTTATCATTTTTTTAACAAGGGTGTAACAATTACAATTCACTGCTTTTAGTCCTCTGCATATAAGGACCAGCACCGTATACAAGAGAGTTGGAGGATTATGGCCACTGCTTCATTAAAATCCACCTTTACTTCTTCCTCAGTATCCTTGGACGCATCTGATCTGGTTTTGGTGATTTATCAACTTTACATACAGCCAACCTTTCTAATACCGCCCCATCATCAATTTTTAGCTTATCCAGTGTCTAAATTACCTCTTCATTCATGAAGAAGTTTGCAGCATCTTCTTCTTTGGCAAAGATGAATGCAGGTTATTTATTTAGTACATCGACTATATCCTCTGTCTTTGTGCCTAAATTCCCGTTTTGATCCCAAACTGGCAGAAAACAATGCCTTTACTACCTGGTTACTATTAATATTTTTGTGGAAGGCTTTTGGATTCTCTGGTATATTAACTGCCAGTCTCATCTCATCCTCTTCCTTTGCTTCTCTCACTTGTTACTTCACGGCTTCTCTGGACTTTCTACATTTGTTCTGATTTGTATTATCAACTTGACATCTGTTATGCACACCCTTTTCAGCTTCATCCTGCTCTTTATCTCACTCAGCATCTAAAAAGCTCTAACTTTGTATGCCCCATTTTTCCTCCTCGTGGTAATATACCTCAACGAAACTTGAACCATCTGCTCTTGAATATAAGCCTGTTGTATAATTGCAGTTTTATCTGCCAATCTTTGATTCCAATTTATGTGGGACAGATTGGTTCACACCCCACTGAAATTGGGCCTCCCCCAATTATTTATTTTTTACTTTGGATTGCCCTTTATCCTTTTCTATACAAATTTAATTCCTATGATCGTATGATCACTGCTCCCTAAATGTTCTCCTAATGATATTTGATTCATTTGGCCCACATCATTCCCCAGAACCAGTTCCAGCAATGCCTCTTTCCTCATTGGCCGAGATCACACTGATCTAGACATTCCACTTGAACATACATCAAGCATAAATGCTTCACAGCTTCAGGGTCCCAGGTTCGGTTCCCGGCTGGGTCACTGTCTGTGCGGAGTCTGCACGTCCTCCCCGTGTGTGCGTGGGTTTCCTCCGGGTTTCTTCCCACAGTCCAAAGATGTGCGGGTTAGGTGGATTGACCATGCTAAATAGCCCGTAGTGTCCAAAATAGTAAGGTAAGGGGGGGTTGTTGGGTTACGGGTATAGGGTGGATACGTCGGTTTGAGTAGGGTGATCATTGCTCGGCACAACATCGAGGGCCGAAGGGCCTGTTCTGTGCTGTACTGTTCTATGTTCTATGTTCTAAGGACCCTCCCACCCATCTGCCCTTTACACTATTACTATCCCGATCTAGATTAGATTAAATAAGTCCCCTATTATAATTCCTCTGTAGTTTTATGCATCTCTCTGTAATTCTCTTGCAAATCTGTTCCTCTATATCTTTCCCACTAGTTGATGGCCCATGGAATATGCTTAGCAGTATATTCAGTGGTATATTTGTCATATCAATCTCACCTCACCTCCCCACGCCCGTTCACATTTCTTCCCAGAGATTTATTCAGCGCATGGATTGGCTGTATTGTAATGTCAGCTAATTGAAAGCTCCGCTGTTGTGTACCTTTATCCCTGGTGTTCCAAAGCAGAAAGTGAATGATTCCATTCTGTATGTGTGAAGAGAATATACATCTGATAAATATTGGGCGGGTTTCTCCCGCAATCGGCCTGGTGCCAAGAACGGCGTGAACCACTCTGGCATCGGGCCACCCGGAAGTTGCGGAATCCTCGGCACTTCTGGGCCCAGGCCGGCGGCGGAGAGGTTGGCGCCGTGCCAACCGGCGCCAAAGGGCCGCCGTGGTCCCGCGCATGCGCAGAACCGCTGGCGTGTTCCAGTGCATGCGCAGGGGGGGTTCTTCTCTGCATCGGCCATGGTGGAGCCCTACAGAGGCCGGCGCGGAGGGAAAGAGTACCCCCACGGCACAGGCCGTCCTCGGATCGATGGGCCCCGATCGCGGGCCAGACCACCGTGGGGGCCGGATCCCCCCGCACCCCCCCCCCCCCCCCCCCCCAGGACCCCACTAGATGGCCGCCAAGGCAGGTCGCGCTGTGATGGACCATGTCCACTTCACGCTGGTGGGACTGGCCGAAAACGGGCTGCCGCTCGGCCCATCGGGGCCCGGAGAATTGCCGGAGGGCGCTGCCAACGGCCCCCAACCAGCGTGGTGTAAACCCCACCCCCGCCTGCAAACCGACGCCGGAGAGGGGTCAGCGGCCCCCCCGGCAATTCTCTGGACTCCAACGGGGGATCGGAGAATCCCGCCCATTATTTCAAACAAATATTGCATTTAGAGCACCTTGAACAGATTATAATAATCTTTTTATTGCCACAAGTAGACTTAAGTAGACTGTGAAAAACCCCTACATTCAGGTGCATGTTTGGGTACACACAGGGAGAATTCAGAATTCTCAGCTGGTACGGGAATTGAACCCGCGCTGCTGGCCTTGTTCTGCATCAACAAACCAGCTGTCTAGCCCACTGTGCTAAACCAGCCCCGTAAGTTGTCAGGCAGGCATAAGGCCATTTTTCTCCCTGCCTTGGGGAGAGAGAAAGAATCTGCCACAAAAATAGATGGAGGATCTTCTTGGAACAATAACATTGTATCACTGACATCTCTTGAAGGCACTGGAAACAAAAAAATGTTTGTGATTGTACAAGCATATATTTTCGGATTATGAACTCTTTTTTGACAGCGCTATCATTAAAATTAAGTGTCTGTGTTAAAATAAACTTTGCAAAGATTTTAAATGTGCTTGTTCTATTGAAAATGTATTTAGCTGAGCAATTTTGCAGTTTCCACTTGAATACTTCCTTCATGCACTGACATCTGATTGCTGACAATAGCCTACACTGCAGCATCCTTGCTATTAGAATAATTCCAAATTATGGAATTCTTTGAACCATGAAGTTATCATATTGTCATAGTAATAATCATGAAACTCTGCAGCTTCCTGAATAGAGGCTATCTCATGGTCAGCTGTGTTGTATGGTAAGTGAACTGACAGATGAACTCACATTACAAGGCGGCAAATGAAAATATTCATCACTCCACACCACCGAGCATGACATTTCTTGTGGTTTAGTATGTGTAAAATGCTCTTAACGGTAGAAAAAGGCCTGGAAAAATATTTGAAACTGCTTTGGGACGTTGCATTGTCGCTATGATTGTTATTTCTACGATTAATAACCCATTTCATTTAGAGGCATGGTGCAGAGTATCAGAAATCTCTATCATGAAGCTGCCCAACAGCATCAAACGCCAACACACACAGCTTTAAATTGATTTCAATTTGGACAACCTGTTATGGACAGTTTTTTGCTATTTCTCTTTCCGTAATGGTTTGGGATGGCAAACATTCCATTTTGAGACAGAAAAATTGAGAACGGATTCATGTTCTAACCTCCACAGCATTTCACCTGTCAGCCTTTTCAAAATGACATTCGCAGAAGGCATAGACAAGCAAGAATGACCCAGACTCCCTGCTGAGGAGGATAGTACAACAGTAGGGATGTAAAAGATAAGGGGGAAATACCATCTTATTTTTTTAAATACAAAATACACTTTCAGCCTATTATCCAACAGAAACCTGTTTCCATGCTGGAGTTAGTGTCCAGAAAATTGTCCTTGCAATCATCAAATTAGGTCTTAACTAAACCATTGGAATGAGCTTTGATGTGAAATCAGGAATAGCCCATGTCTTGAGGGTCTTTCGAACAAACTGAAGGTAGAAAAAATTCTACTCACAAACTAGCAAAGGGGTCTCAGGTTGAAGCATTCATGGCTGTTTACTTTAGTTATCTCTGGTGATAGGAGATGTGACTTAATTAAGTCAAAGGTGATCTGTCACAATTAGCCCAACTCCATGTATGCTGCTAATGTTAGAATTTCATTGCCCTCATTGTGATTATTTCAGTGGCAAACATTCTAGGTTGCATTTAGAGTACCTTTGCACAGGGCAGCATGGCGGCACAGTGGTTAATAATATAATATTCTTTATTATCACAAGTAGGCTTACATTAACACTGAAATTCAGTGACTGTGAAAAGCCCCTGTTCGCCCATTCCGGTGCCTGTTCAGGTACATGGAGGGAGAATTTAGAATGTTCAAATTACCTAACAGCATGGGCGGGATTCTCCGACCCCCCGCCGGGCCGGAGAATAGCCGGGGGGAGGGGGGGGCGGCGTGAATCCCGCTCCTGGCGGCCACCGAATTCTCCGGCACCGGAGATTCGGCGGGGGCGGGAATCGTGCCCCCGCCGCTTGGCGGCCCCCCTGACGATTCTCCAGCCCGCGATGGGCCGAAGTCCCGCTGGTTCTTTGCCAGTCCCGCCGGCATAAATTAGACTAGGTCCCTTACCAGTTGGACCTGGCGGCGCGGGCAGGCTCCGGGCTCCTGGGGGGGGGGGGGGGGGGGGGGGGCGCAGGGCGATCTGGCCCCGGAGGGTGCCCCCACGTGGCCTAGCCCGCGATTGGGCCCACCGATCCATGGGCGGACCTGTGCTGTGGGGGGGCACTCTTTTCCTACACGTCGGCTGTGTCAGCCTCTGCGGTGGGCGATGCGTAGGTGAACCCCCCCGCGCATGCGCGGGGATGAAGTCAGCAGCCGCTGACTCACGCCAGCCGGCGGAGTCCCTTCAGCCCTTTGGCGCCACGCCAACCGGCGGGGCGCAAACCACTCCGACCTAGCCCCTGAAGGTGCAGAGGATTCCGCACCTTTGGGGCGGGCCGACGCCGGAGTCGTTCACGCCACTCCGTCCCGCCAGGACCCCCTGCCCCGCCGGGTACGGGAGAATCCCGCCCCATGTCTTTCGGGACTTGTGGGAGGAAACAGGAACACTTGGAGGACACCCATGCAGACACGTGCAGTCTCCACACAGACAGTGACCCAAGCCGGGAATCGAACCTGGGACCCTGGCGCTGTGAGCACTACTGCCTCACAGCACCAGAGACCTGGGTTCAATTCTGGCCTTGGGTGACTGTGTGGAGTTTATAGTTTCGCCCCATGTCTGCATGGGTTTCCTCCAGTGCTCCAGTTTCCTCCCAAAATCTAAAGATGTGCGGGTTAGGTGGATTACCCATGCTAAATTGCCCCTTTGTGTCCAAAGAGGTTAGGTTAGATTGCAGGTTAGGTTACAGGGTTGCAGGGATGGGACAGGGGATTGAGTCTAGGTAGAGTGCTCTTTCGGATAGTCAGGGCAGGCTCCATTGACCAAGTTACCTCCTTCTGCACTGTAGGGATTCTATGATTCCATAGGTTATCAGGCAGGCATAAGGTCATTTTTCTTCAGTCTTGGGAGAGAGGAAGAATCTTTCACAAAAATAGTTTGTAGATCTTCTTGATGGTAGCATTGTATCACTGACATCTCTTGAAGATACTGGCCAGAATTTTTACAGACAAAAATCATAGAGTCATAGATGTTTACAGCCTGGAAATTTGCCCTACGGTCCAGCTTGTCCATGCCGCCCAGTTTCTATCAGTAAGCCAGTCCCACTTGTCCGCATTTGGCCCATATCCCTCTATATCCACCCTGCCTATTGATGTACTATCAATTATGAGAAAAGGGAAGAGTGTAATCGAGGCTTTATTACGCAGAAATGTGTAGCCTCCCGCAGCTGCTGCCGAAATGGCTGCAGCTCGGAGAGCCCACACATTTATACTCCGTCTACTGGGCGGAGCCAACAGGCAGGGATCTACCCCCGTACCTGTAGTACAGGGGCCTTACCGTAATACACCTTATATACGACATATACAATACAACAATACAACAGTGGTGACTGCCCATACCCATGTAACTGTCTAAGTGTTTTTTAAAGGAAAAAATCGTGCCCGTCTCTAACACTGACTCTGGCAGCCCGTTCGAGATGCTCACCATCTCCTGTGTGAGAAAAGTTCCCCTCGGGTCTCTTTTGTATCTCTCCCCTCTCACCTTAAGCCTATGCCCTCTAGTTCTAGACTACTCTACCTTTGGGAAAAGATGTTGACTATCTACCTTATCTCTGCTCCTCATTAATTTATAAACCTCTATAAGATCAGCCCTAAACCTCCTATGCTCCAGGGAAAAAAGTCCCAGCCTATCAAGTCCCTCCTTATAACTCAGACCATCAAGTCCTGGTAGCATCCTCGTAAATTTCTTCTGCACTCTTTCTAGTTTAACAATATCCTTCCCATAAAAGGGTGACCAGAACTGAACACAGTATTCCATGTGTGACCTTACCAATGTCTTGTACAACTTCAACAAGACGTCCCAACTCCTGTATTCAATATTCTGACCAATAAAACCTAGCATGCTGAATGCCTTCTTCACCACCCTCTCCACCTGCAACTCCACCTTCAAGGAGCTATGAACCTGTATCCCTAGATCTTTGTTCTGTAACTATACCCAACTCCCTACCATTAACTGAGAAGGCCCTGCCCTGATTTGATCTACCAAAATGAATCACCTCACATTTATCCAAATTAAACTCCATCTGCCATTCATTGGCCCACTGGCCCAATTGGCCAAGATCTTATATAACCTTCTTCACTATCTACTATGCCACCAATCTTGGTGTCATCTGCAAACTTACTAACCATGCCCCCTCCATTCTCATCCAAATCAGTAATATATATAACAAATAACAGTAGGCCCAGCACCAATCCCTGAGGCACACCGCTGGTCCCAGGCCTCCAGTTTGAAAAACCACCCTCCACAACCACCCTTTGGCTTCGGTCGCCAAGCCAATTTTGTATCCAATTGGCTACCTAACCTTGGATTCCATGAGATTTAACCTTTTGCAACAACCTACCATGCAGTACCTTGTCAAAGGCCTTGCTAGGCAACATCGGCTAACTGCCCTCATCTACCTTCTTGGTTACCCCTTCAAAAAACCCAATCAATTTCATGAGACAGGACTTTCCCCTGACAAAGCCATACTGACTTTCCCTAATTAGCCCTTGCCTGTCTAAATGCCTGTAGATCCTGTCCCTCAGAATACCTTCTAATAATTTACCCATTACAGAAATAAGGCTAACTGGCCTGTATATAAGAACATAAGAACTAGGAGCAGGAGTGGGCCATCTGGCCCCTTGAGCCTGCTCCGCCATTCAGTGAGATCATGGTTGATCTTTTTTGGACTCAGCTCCACTTTCCGGCCTGAACACCATAACCCTTAATCCCTTTATTCTTCAAAAAACTATCTATCTTTATCTTAAAAACATTTAATGAAGGAGCCTTAACTGCTTCACTGGGCAAGGAATTCCATAGATTCACAACCCTTTGGGTGAAGAAGTTCCTCCAAAGCTCAGTCCTAAATCTGCTTCCCCTTATTTTAAGGCTATGACCCCTAGTTCTGCTTTCACCCGCCAGTGGAAACAACCTGCCCGCATCTATCCTATCTATTCCCTTCATAATTTTATATGTTTCTGTAAGATCCCCCCCCGCATCCTTCTAAATTCCAACGAGTACAGTCCCAGTCTACTTAACCTCTCCTCGTAATCCAACCACTTCAGCTCTGGGATTAACCTAGTGAATCTCCTCTGCACACCCTCCAGCGCCAGTACGTCCTTTCTCAAGTAAGGAGACCAAAACTGAACACAATACACCAGGTGTGGCCTCATTAACACCTTATAAAATTGCAGCATAACCTCCCTAGTCTTAAACTCCATCCTTCTAGCAATGAAGGACAGAATTCCATTTGCCTTCTTAATCACCTGTTGCACCTGTAAACCAACTTTTCGCAACTCATGCATTAGCACACCCAGGTCTCTCTGCACAGCGGCATGTTTTAATATTTTATCATTTAAATAATAATCCCTTTTGCTATTATTCCTACCAAAATGGATAACCTCACATTTGTCAACATTGTATTCCATCTGCCAGGCTTCCAGGCTTATCCCTACAGCCCTTCTTAAACAAGGGCACAGCATTTGCTACCCTACAATTTTCAGGCCCCTCTCCTGTGGCTGTCGATGATTCAAATATCTCAGCTAGAGGGCTGCTAATTTCCTAGCTAGCCTCTCACAACGTCCTGGGATACATTTCATCAGGTCCCGGGGATTTATCTACCTTGAAGCGCTTTAATACCTCCAGCACCTCCTTCTCTGTAATATGTACACTCCTCAAGACTTGATTTTTTATTTCCCCAATTTCCCGAACATTCTTGCCTTTCTCAACAGTAAATACTGACGAGAAATATTCATTTCGGACCTCTCCCATTCCTTGTGCATCTGCACATAGATGACCCTGTTTATCCTAAAGAGGCCCTACCCTCTCCCTAGTCACCTTTTTACCCTTTATGTATCTGTAAAGCTCTTTGGATTTTCCTTTGCCTTATCTGCCAAGACAATCTCATGTCCCCTTTTTGCTCTCCTGATTTCTCTCTTAACTGTACTCCAACAAGCCCGATACTCTTCAAGGGATCCACTTGATCCCGGCTGCCTCTACATGTCATATGCCTCCTTCTTCCTTTTGACCATGGCCTCAATATCCCGAGTCATCCAAGGTTCCCTCTTTCTTCCAGCCTTACCCATTACTCTCAGAGGAATGTGCTCACCCGAAACTCGTTAGCACATTTTTGAAAGACTCCCACTTACCGGCTATCCCCTTGTCTACAACTAGGCACTCCCATTCAACTTTTGAAAGTTCCTGCCTAATACCCTCAAAATTGGCTTTGCCCCAATTTAGAACTTTAACTTTTGGGCCAGAACTAACATTCTCCATAGCTATCTTAAAACTAATGGAATTATGGTCACTGGTCCCAAAGTGATCACTTCCGTCACCTGCCCTTCCTTATTCTCCAAGAGGAGGTCAAGTTTTGCCCCCTCTCTAGTCAGGCCATCCACATATTGAATGAGGAATTCTTCCTGAATACACTTGACAAATTTCTCTCCTTCCATACCCCTAGTGCTGTGGCTGTCCCAGTTAATGTTGGGAAAGTTAAAGTCCCTAACTATTACCACCCTAGTTTTTCCAGAAGCTATCTGTAATCTCTTTACATATTTGCTTCTCAATATCCTGCTGACTATTTGGAAGCCTATAGTATAGTCCTATCAAATTTATTTGGGCAGCATGGTAGCATAGTAGTTAGCAGAATTGCTTCACAGCTCCAGGATCCCAGGTTCGATTCCCCGCTGGGTCACTGTCTGTGCGGAGTCTGCACGTTC
The DNA here is from genome assembly GCF_902713615.1 of Scyliorhinus canicula. Taxonomy (NCBI): domain Eukaryota; kingdom Metazoa; phylum Chordata; class Chondrichthyes; order Carcharhiniformes; family Scyliorhinidae; genus Scyliorhinus; species Scyliorhinus canicula. The sequence continues at coordinate 88,489,693 of NC_052153.1, read as the reverse complement.
TCCCCGTGTGTGCGTGGGTTTCCTCCGGGTGCTCCGGTTTCCTCCTACAGTCCAAAGATGTGCAGGTTAGGTGGATTGGCCATGCTAAATTGCCCTTAGTGTCTAAAATTGCCCATAGTGTTGGGTGGGGTTACTGGCTTATGGAGATAGGGTGGAGATGTGGGCCTGCGTAGGATGCTCTCTCCAAGAGCCGATGCAGACTCGATGGGCCGAATGGCCTCCTTCTGTACTTTAAATTCTATATCTCACCTGTCTTATTTTTCAGGTCGACCCACATAGACTCAGTGGGTGAACCCTCGGATATATTCTCTCTTTGTACTGCTGTGATGTTGTTCCGAATTAAAAACACAACTCCCCTCCTCTCCTATCTCCTGGTCTATCTTTCCTATAGCATCTGTACCCCGGAACATTGGGCTGCCAGTCCTGCCCCTCCTTTAGCCATGTTTCAGTAATAGCTATAATATCTCAGTCCCATGTACCTATCCATGCCCAGAGTTCATCTGCCTTGCCCATTAGGTCTCTTGCATTGAAATAAACACAGTTCAATCCGTTTCTCTGCCTTCCACTTTCCTCCTTACTGACTTTTGTTTCTATCCCTTCTTTAGTACCCTCCGACTTCCTGTGTTGTTTCCCATCCCCCTGCCACGTTAGTTTAAACCCTCCCCAACAGCGCTAGCAATGTCCCCTAGGACATTGGTTCCAGTCCTGTCCAGATGTAGACCGTCCAATGTATGGGGTTGAAGCTTTGCGCAGGTTTAAAATCAGAGAAAATTGCAACTAGGGCACAAGCCGGCTCCCACACATCAACTTCCAGGTTTGACGAAAGCTTTTCTGGTAACCTGCTCATCAGAGTCAGCACAATCATTAGGAGAAGTGGGTGGGCAATGAAGGCAATAATCCCATAATGTTATCCAAGTAAGGGGTGTTTCATATTCATTTAGTTTCCCTATGATTTAACGTCTTCAGCATGGGTTTCCAGGGGCTCAGGAAACAGACCAGCATGTTGGAGCCATTAAGCTCATTAAAAAACCCAGACGACAGATTCTCCAGATGCCAGGAATCCAATGACCTCACCAGTGAGTCGTTTGGTACTGGTCCACACAAATCTGGACCAGCCACAATGGCACCTGGGGGAGACTCCCAGGCCAGTGGGAGCCCCCAGGTGGTCAGGGACAGGGCAGGGTGGCACCCTGGCTCTCTCCCTTGCACTTGGACACCATGGTACTGCCAGCCTAGCTCCCTGGAAGTGCCACCCCAGCACTGCCAGGGTGCCCAGGTTGCACTGCTAGGCTGGCACTTCCAGGGTGCCAAGCTGGCAGTGCCAAGGTGCTGAGGTAACAGGGTGGCACACCCAGTGATTGGGCCTGGGGCCTTGCGAGCCTTACCAAGTGGGGGGGAGGGTGAGGTGAGGAAGTGTTCCCGGGAGCCTCCTCGAGGTTGGGAGGGAAGGGAGAGATTGAAAGCGGGGGTGGGGGGGGGGGGGGGGGGTGGGGGGGGAGGGGAGGGAGGGGGGGGGCACCTGAATGGCGGAGAAGGAAGATTGGGTCAGCCTTCCAAATTGGTACCCTGATCTGCAAAGAGAATTTCCTGCTGGTGAGCTTCAGTAGCCTCAGTGGAGAAAAACTCCCCGAGGCCTAAAAAATGGAGAAGTGCCAATGAATAGCAGGGTGAATCTCGGCACTGCAGCCACCGAGAATGGAGAAGTGCCAATGAATAGCAGGGTGAATCTCGGCACTGCAGCCACCGAGAATGGAGAAGTGCCAATGAATAGCAGGGTGAATCTCGGCACTGCAGCCACCGAGAATGGAGAAGTGCCAATGAATAGCAGGGTGAATCTCGGCACTGCAGCCACGAGAATGGAGAAGTGCCAATGAATAGCAGGGTGAATCTCGGCACTGCAGCCACCGAGAATGGAGAAGTGCCAATGAATAGCAGGGTGAATCTCGGCACTGCAGTCACCGAGAATGGAGAAGTGCCAATGAATAGCAGGGTGAATCTCGGCACTGCAGTCACCGAGAATGGAGAAGTGCCAATGAATAGCAGGGTGAATCTCGGCACTGCAGTCACCGAGAATGGAGAAGTGCCAATGAATAGCAGGGTGAATCTCGGCACTGCAGCCACCGAGAATGGAGAAGTGCCAATGAATAGCAGGGTGAATCTCGGCACTGCAGCCACCGAGAAACACCCGCTAAAAACATCAGAAAATATTTGGGTGAATTGCGCCTCAGGTGGTGGAACATGCTGCTGCTACTGTGCATCGGTGGTGGAGAGTGGACGTTTGTGGATGGGAACCAATAAAGCCATGTCCTCAATGGTATCAAACTTTTTTTTTTGGAAATATTTTTATTCAATACATTTTGACAACATGCACAAAAAACCCAGTCAACTTTGTACAATTTTTTATAAAAATATCCCCCCAACCAGTCTTATTTCCCTCTTTTATTCAACCCCACCCCCCTCCAACTTGCTGATGACTACCAATTAGGTGGCAAGGTGACACAGTGGTTAGCACTGCTGCCTCAGTGCCAGGGACCCGGGTTCAATTCCAACCTCGAATGACTGTCTGTATGGAGTTAGCGCATCCTCCCCGTGTCTGCGTGGGTTTCCTCTGGGTGCTCCAGTTTCCTCCCACAGTCCAAAGGTGTGCAGATTAGGTAGATTGGCCATGTTTAATTTCACCATCGTGTCCAATAGGTTGGGTGGGGTTACCAGATATGGGGCAGCAAGTGGGCCGAGGTAGGCTGCTCTTTCAGAGGGTCTGGGCCTTAACCCTAACATCCCCCCTCCGCCCGATCAGCCATATCTCATCAGCAAGGGCCCAGACTCCAGGCCCATTCAAGATGGCCACCGTCACTCCCCCATCCAGTAGCTCAACAAAAAAATTCTTTATCGTCAGCAGCCCGTCACTCCCTTCTCTTAACCCCACCCCTTCCCTCCCTTCCTTGCCCCTTCCCCGAACACCAAACCAGCAGTCCACCCCTCTTCCACCAACCCCTCCCTCTCTCAACCTCCATCCCAAACAAAGGAAATGCAACCACCCTAGGCTCGTTACCCCAACAAACAAACAAAAAAAAACAACCCCTTCCAAGATAACCAGCCTTAGCTTTTTCCCCTACTTCACTCCTGTTAACTAGCATCTCTGCTAGCTGGGTGTCCCTGATGCCTCCTCACTAATTTGCCCAACCGAGGTGATAGTCTATGAGATGGTGGACAGTGTTGGAGATAGCAATGACGGAAAGTCAATGTCCTTATCCGACCCGAAGTCCGTGGTCTCCTG